>NC_045605.1:74340053-74640205 GCF_009762305.2 Zalophus californianus
ACTACAACTAGTAATAATGATATGAGTATATATTTAGCATTTACCAAATTTCAGGTACTGTTCCAAGTGCTTCTGTATCAAGTCACTTGATCTTCACAAGAATATTAAGAAATAGAAGCAGTATTTCAAACACCTATTTTATTCATAAAAGTAGGTATTAGATTTTTTAGAAGTGAACTTTGTACAGGCAGGGGACCCAGAGTTAGGGGAGCTCTTGTTTCCTGCTCTGAGGTAGATATATATGAACCACAGGTCTATGTTGGCTCCATTTTGGAGAGTATATATCCAAAGTGCTCAGCACTTATCTGTCAGCTGAGATACTTCTGGCAGCATTAGCAAAACACACATTCAAAAATAGAGGAAATTACGAAGAGAGGTTGTTATAAGTTATTATTTCATAAAACAAGAGTTCCAGAAGCGCAACAGGACCAGAGTTCATTAATTCATTGTCTCGTTGATATCATCAAAAGCAAGGTTCTTGGGGGTGCCTGGGTGGCTCATTTGGTAAGCATCTGTCTTCAGCTCAGGTCATGATCTCAGGGTCCTGGGATCGAACCCCTTATCAGGCTCCCTGCTCAGCAGGGAGTCTGCTTCTCCCTCTCCCTCTGCCCCTTACCCCACTCCTGCTCTCTCTCTCTCTCTCTCTCTCAAAATAAATAAATAAAATCTTTTAAAAAAAATCAAGTTTCTCTCTGTCTCTGCTCTGCTGTCCTTAATATGTTGACTTGTCTTCTGTGGCTGGCTCCCTCCTGATCTCTGATGGCTGCCCCAGCTCTACGCATCACATGCAAATGATAACATTCAACAGAAGGAGAGTCAGTTTATTGTCTTCTCTCTCCTTTTATCGGCAGGGAAAAAAATCTTCATCAGAAGCCTGCCTGAAAGATGTCTACTCCTGTCTCATTGGCCAGAATAGTGCCAGTTGCTCATGTCTAAGCCAGTCATTGGTAAGGAAAATGGAATTGCCATTTGTCATTAAATAGATCAAGGGTCACTTTCCTGGAGATTACATAGGTATTGGGTTTCTGATCAAAGATCCCTATTAGCAAAGGTAAAGGGGTGTGACTTTAGATATGCAACAGACAGTGTCTATTACTACATGTTGAAAGATAGTGCATGAAATGTGCCTTACCCAGAGTTAGACTCATGGCTGAGTCCTAGTAGCTGCTCTTTACTACCGTCTGACTCCTATTTCATAATTTTTTTTAAGATTTATTTATTTATTTGAGAGAGAGAGAGAGAGCACAGAGGGGAGGGGTGGAGGGAGAGGGAAAGAAAGTCTCAAGCAGACTCTGTGCTGAGTGTGGAGCCTAAGAGGGGGCTCAATCTCACGACCCTGAGATCATGACCTGAGCCGAACCAAGAGTTGGACGCTCAACTGACTGTACCGCCCAGAAGTGACCCCCCCTTTTTTCTTTTGAGAGAGAGAGAGAGTATGTGCGTGAGCAGGGGTGGGGGAAGGGCAGTGGGAGAGGGAGAATCTTAAACAGGCTCAACGACCAGTGCCAAGTCAGATGTGGGGCTTGATCTCACAACCCTGAGATCATGACCTGAGCCAAAATCAAGAGTCAAATGCTTAACTGACTAAGCCACGCAGGCGCCCCTGTTTTATAAAAATTTTTAATGATTATTGAAGATACTGCTAATGCTCCCCAATACCCATTTGTCTCCTTGTTATGGATGTACAGAAAGCATTTCCTAGATTTCCTCATAGATAGAGCCATAGACTCAGTACTAGGCAATGGAATGTGGGCAGAAGTAATGTGCATAACTTCCAAGCTTGGCATATAAAATCTCTCGGACACAATCCTGTTTCTCTTTCCTTCCTTTGGGACACAGAAGTCCCATGTTGGAGTGGAGTGGTAGAGGTACAATGCATAAGGAATGCAGATCCCTGAGTCATGGCTTGGAGGTAATCCACCTGCCTTATATTGGACTGTGACATAGATGAGAAGTAAGCTTTTATGATAAGATTTTGGGGTTATCAGAGAATTTATCCTGTCTTGACTAATGTACTCACCAAAATCATCTCCCTCATACCTTGTGTTTTGAGCATATGGGTTGCAGAGATGATGTGCATGTCTCGTGCTGCCAAGATGGTTATCCTAATATGTGTGAAATCCCATGCATATTAAAAATAAAATCCCTTTCATGTTAGCCTTTACTTAAAGCACTTTCAGTGATAGGGAACACAGTATTTCTAGTAAGAGATAACCTCTAGTTAGTAAGAGGTAACATATGGGTTAAAGATGGCAAATAGACTTCAGTTCATATGCTGAATCTCACTAATGTTAGTTGCATCTAACGTACTACGTAGAGGGGCCTGGATGGCTCAGTTGGTTAAGCGTCTCACTTTTGTTTCCGGCTCAGGTCATGATCTCCGGTCATGAGATCGAGCCCCGCATCAGGCTCTGCACTGAGCATGGAGTCTGCTTACCCATTCTCTCTCTCCCTTTGCCCCTCCCCCCCCAAAAAAAACATATGTAGAGAAAGATTCTAAGACCAACTCTGGGTTATGCGGGAAAATGTTCTGCTATTAATTAACAATGCCTCCAGTACTCTGGAGGCAGGAGTTTGACCCATGCCTCCATATAGCATCTATAGTCTGCGAACTATCAGCAGTGGGGAGAAAGCTCAGAGGAAGTAACAGGACTCAGGGGATTGGATCTTGGGGTACACTTCTAGGGATGATAATATAGTTGCAACAGTAATTATGGCTTCTATTTAGTGAGTGGTGTGCTAGTGTTTCATAGATGTAGTGTTTCCTTGTCTCCTCATATCAAGTCCATTTTACAGACCAAGAAACTTGAGACTCAGGAAGTACAAAGTAGCCTGTAGGGCATCATGTCATTACTGGGGTGGCAGAGGAAGATTTGACTCAACGTTCATGTCCTTACTCAGTAGCCTCCGCTGCCTATGAGTTGGGGAGGGGACTGATGATAACAAGGTTTCTTAACTTCAGATTTTGTTTGGGATGCCATGTGGTACACTGTAGGGTATTTAGCAATATCACTGACCTCTACCCACGAGATGCCAGGGCCACCCCCTGAGTCATGACAACCAAATGTCTCCATGGAGCCCAAATTGCCCTGTGGTTGAAGACCACTGGGTTAGAGGAAGGCTCTGAATTTGAAGCAATGCTGGTTCTGGGCAGGCAGGTGATCTGTAAGCGACTGAAGAACAAGAAGACAAAGGGTCAATACGGGAACTTCGGGGGCAAGGGGTCAATGTGGGCAGCCTGGGAACCTCTGTCAGAAGAAGGCAACAACAAGGAGGGTGACTGAATGCTGAGTCCCCTGAGCCCACAGACTAAGTCTCCTAGATGTTTCCTGTTAAGGGGCAGGACTGAGTAGGGCTGAGCTTGCAGCAGAAGATTCCTGTGGCCCCAAAATATGCATAAAGGAAGGATGTGGAGTGAGGATTTTATATCGATCATTGTAAAGGCAAGAGAGCCTGCCGCTGTGGACACAGCTAGTAATCAGGAGTAACTGAATGAGTGTTTGTTGAATGAATAGTGAATGGCCAGGCCAAGGGAAAGGAATAAAGCAGTTGCACTTCTTTTTAAGAATATGGTTATAACAATATGCTTGAGTAAGCACTAACCCTGCACTTGGCAGATCTCAGGCAGCAAATTTGAGATGTTTGGACAAAGGCACCAGTGCTAGGGAAAGGAAAAGAGAGTGTCACTTTTAGTGACAATTCACCACCAAATCTAATAAATTCAGTCAGTGCCTCTTTTTCTTTTAAGTAGAAGTCTACTTTATATGAAAACAGACATGTTCTCCTCTGGCACAGAAGAAAGCAAGTTGCTTTGAAAAAAGTATGAAAGGTATTTGGTAAAACCATAACTTTCTTTGTAGGTAACTGAGTGTGTTCAGATGTTTCAATTCTTATTTTGCTTTCTCTTATTTCTAAAAAGTGCATAGCTTCTTAGTATACATATTTAGTTAGAATATGTTTTAAAGGGTTTCCCAAATTCAGAGCCTGTTGAAGGACTGTGGTTACAGAATGTATCAGCCTTCTTCGATTCAGAAAGACAAGCATTGCCCCCAGGGTCACCGTCCTCTATTTCAGACTGTGCTAGAAGGAGGCACTGAAATATTTAAACTAATTAAACTACAGAGCTAACAAACACACCAATAGCCCCAGTTTATGAGCATATATAACTTCTGCCCTTTTCTCAAAAAAAAAGAAAAAGAAAAAAGTATTACAATTACTTGGAGTTGTTTTTTTAAAATAAAGCTTCTTTGTGTTTTTCCTCTCTTGTTTCCACTTTCAGCGTAGAGCAGTTCACAAATCCATATTTTTTTCTGCCACCATTCAAGATATTTTGCTATCAGTCCCGTGCAATAGATGGCATAAAGAATGAAGAGTGGGGACTGTTGGGTTGCCACTGTTCACATTTGCCTGTTAATCTAATTACCAAGGTAGGGGCTCCAGAAACTGAGCTGCCCACATAGAAAAGCTTTCCCCCCACCTGGTGGATTACTTAGCCAAGCTTTTTAAATGGGCAGAGTTTGGGGGGTGGGGAGCGAAATGAATCTTTTTTTTTATGTTTCTATGCAGAGCAACGGAAAGAATTTAGTGGTTGTCAACATGAGTTTAGTACAAAGGTATGGTTTAAAATGTAGGTTCATTTTGACTGAGCTTCAGGTCACGCAAGCCAAGGGAAACCTGTGCTGCTGTTTGTTTTCTGTGTGTTTTAAAAAGAGCCCGTAAGACGCAGTGGAGGGAGACGAAGTGGGTTGGGGCGGGGGGGGGGGGTCCCAAGGGAATGACGTCCATTAAAGGGTGGCTACTTCAGGGGTGTTATTTCCAGACGCTCTTAGTGATTGTGTGAAAGGGCAGCTTTGAATGAACAGCCTCAGCCAGGCCTGATTTTGAACTGTTTTTCAGTCCTTGATTCCTACAAACAAAATAAAATACCTTGTCGAATAGAGCCCATTGAGTGAGGATGATGGGTTAAGAGTGGGGCTACGAGGTGGCAGCGTGGGTGCTTGTTTATCAAGGAGGAGTTGTCCGTTGTTCCTGGAGCTGGTGAAAGGAAAGACGCCAGAATCTGATGGCTGGGGTAGCATTGATGTGAAGTAACGGGGTAATCGGATTGAAAGGGGGCCATAGTATTTATGTCAGTTCACATTTCGTCAAAGGAATAATATGAGGTGCTACCTAGCTGAGGCTTTGGCCTGGGGGTTCTGTTAGCAAGCATCCAGCCCTCATTGGATTCAAATATAAATTAATTCTCACAGGAGCATTGCCTGATTAATTTATTTGCATAATAGTAGAAAAACTGCAGAGTGGTTACTTTTTTTTTTTCTTCTGTAGGGATTTGGACAAGAAAAGGTTTAAATTCATTTGAAAGAAGAGTGTGTGAGAAGTCAGAGCAGCCAAAGCCCCCTCTGGGGCTCCCAGAGCTGTGTTCTGGAGGGAGAAGGGCTGGAGTGGAAGCAAGGCCCATTCGTGCAAGAAGTTTAACTCTTCCCAGGATGAAGCACCTCCTTCTGAGGCCCTTTCCTGGTGCTTGCTTTGGGGGACTTAGCTCTTGGCTCAGATGGGAGTATCAGGTTCCAAGGGGGAGCAGGCAATCTGCCCCGAGTGAAATATCCCATGGGTTCAGTTTCTGGTCCAAGGACATCATAGTTTCAGGAGACATATAGACAGGTTCAGTTTTGACTTACTCAGCTTCCCTGGTGTTTCGGAAGAGAATTTCAGGTCTATTTGGCAGCCCAGAGAGAAACGAAGTAATGTGATTTCTAAAACTTGTGCCATTCATGACCTATTTTGACTCAGCGTGTTTGTTTAACAAGTACCTGCTCAGCAGAGCCTGGTTCAGTATGTGATGGTGGGCATGCCTGTGGGATCTCTGCTATTATCTTAGGAAACTACATTATAAAAACAGAATGGAAAAAAAGGGGGCAAAGCATTCATGAGTTTCAGACTTTCAATATCAAAGTTATTTTTCCTCCAAATATTTCAAGAATAGAAAAGAAATTTTAAATATTACTATAAATGTCACTTAGCAAGTCCAGCTTTGATTACTTCCAGCTTTGCTCAAGAATAAGGAGCTTTCTTTTCATAGGACAGCAGATACTATCTTTAGTATTTCTTACTCTTTCTTATTATCGTTACTTCCTCATCATCCACTGTTGTGACAAATAAAGCGCCAAAGCCATTCATTTTTTTTTAAAGATTTTATTTATCTACGTGACACAGAGAGAGAGAGAGCGAGAACACGAACACAAGCAGGGAGAGTGGGAGAGGGAGAAGCAGGCTTCCCACTGAGCGGGGAGCCCGATGTGGGACTCCATCCCAGGACCCTGGGATCATGACCTGAGCCGAAGGTAGATGCTTAACGACTGAGCCACCCAGGCACCCGCACCAAAGCCATTCAAATGAAGCTGCCATATTGGCTCAAAACGCTTCCATTTCTATACGTTCCAGATGGAGATATTTTAAAAACAGTAGCAGGGCATATCCTATTTTCTGACTGATTACATGATTAATTCCAAACTTCATCATGAAAACTTCCTGCTGTAAAAGAAATGCCTATGGTAGGGACTCAACAAATATTTCTTTCACTCTCTTTTCACTTCAATACATCCAGGATGACAATTAGCAAATGCCTTTGTTACTTAGGAATATCCAGGAACAAGAGCCTAATAATAGAACAGAGAGGGAAAGGCTGTTCTACACAATTCCACCCAGTCTAGGACCTCCTTTCTTTAGGATCTGTAATCTCCCATTTCCTATTAACAAGGGTGAGCCTTTTTAAAATATATATATATTTATTTATTTAGTGAGAGAGAGTGCATGAGTGGGGGTGAGGGGCAGAGGAAAAGCGGGAGAGAATGTCTCAAGCAGACTCCCCGCTGAGCATGGAGCCCAACACAGGGCTCCATCTCCCAACCCTGAGATCATGACCTGAGCTGAAATTAAGAGTCAGTTGCCTAATTGACTGAGCCACCCAGGTGCCCCTGAGTGAGCCTCTTTTTTAAAAGAGACTTGTTTTCTTAGAGCAATTCTAGATTTACAACAAAACTGAGAAGAAAGTACAGAGATTTCCTATATACCGCCTGCTCCCATGTATGCATAGTCTCCCCCATTATCAACATTACTTTCCAGAATTGTACATTTTTTACCGAGGATGAAACTACATTGACACATCATAGTTACCCAAAATCTACAGTTTACCTTAGTGTTCACTGTTGGTGTTGCACATTCTCTGGGCTTGGACAAATGTATGATGACATATATCCATCATCATAATGTCATCCAGAGTATTTTCACTGCCCTAAAAATCCTCTCCCTATTTCTCTCTCTCCCCACACATCCCTGGCAACCACTGATCTTCTTACTGTCTCAATAAGTTTTGCCTTTTCTAGAATGTCATGTAGTTAGAATCATATAGATTGGCTTCTTTCACTTAGTAATATGCATTTAAAGTTCCTCCATGTCTTTTCATGACTTGGTAGCTCATCTCTTTTTGGCACTGAACAATATTCCATCATGTGGATGTATCACAGTTTATTTCTCCATTTACCTACTGAAGGACGTCTTAGTGTTTCCAAGTTTGGGCAATTATGAATAAAGCTGCTATAAACATCTGTGTGTAGGTTTATGTGAACATAAGTTTTCAACTCCTTTGGATAAATTATAAGGAATACAATTGCTGGATTATATTGTAAGAGTGTGTTTAGTTTTGCAAGACACCTCCAAACTGTCTTCCTAAATGATTGTATCATTTTGCATTCCCCTGAGCAATGTAGGAGAGTTCCTGTTGTGCCAGATTCTCACCAGTGTTTGACGTTGTCAGCGTTGTAAATTTTGCTCATTCTAATAAGTGTGTAGTGGTATCTCATTGTTGTTTTAATTTACATTTCCCTGATACAAATCAAAAGGTATACTTACTTCTGAGAGAGAAGTATTGGTAAATTTTTTAAAGATTTATTTATTTATTTATTTGAGAGAGAGAGAGAGAGAGAGAGAGAGAGCATGGGGGCAGAGGGAGAGGGAGAGAGAGAGAGAATTCTGAAGCAGGTCCCAGGGTGAACATCCTGAGATCATGACCTTAGCCAAAATCAAGAGTCAGATGCTTAACCAACTGAGCCACCCAGTTGCCCCTTGGTAAATTTTTACATATAAAATGATACTAGCTACTGAGAGAGAGAGAAGTTAACCAATTCTCATTCCTTTCAACATCCTCTTATATATCAGGGAAGCTGAACGATTTGAGAGTAAGTTGTAGATATCATATTTCAACCCTAAATACATTAGCATCATCACTGATTTGACAAATGAGAAGTAGTTACTTTTATTTGACAAATGGGAAAATGGAACCTCAGCAATGTTAAGTAAATTTCTTAATCTCAGAACTAAAGTACAAAGCTAGTATTTGAGTACAAGTCTGTCTAACTCTCAAACTCATGCTCTTTCTGCACATTTTTATTCATTTATGTATTTATTCATTCAGTGGTTTTGGTGGGGTGGGCAGCTACCATGCACTAACAATACACTGGTTAAATAAGGCATGCAAGGCAGAACGATGATAAATTAATAAACAGATAAATGACCATGATAATTCAGGGTCCCATGATGAGTAATGACTAGTAGGGGAAAGGTGGTGTACAGCCTGGGAGATTGAAAGAAAAACAGCACATGGCTCCTGCCCTAAAGGACATTGCATTGGAGCAAGAGTCTCAGAAATGAGAAAGGGGACACTTAGCAGTGAGAAGACCTTCCTTACATCCTTTCTCAAGAAGCTTCAGAAGGAGATGCTTTACCAAAAGAGGGGATAAACCAAGGAAGAAGACATCGGGTCCTAGACATAATGGATCTAACCCAGGAGAGAAGCAAAGGAAGTCTGGGGCAGCAGGACTAGAGGGTACAGAGAGAAGCAAGTAGATGCAAGGTCTAGCCACTACCGGAGAAGCCAGGGAACTGATGATCATCTGATTCATTTGACTCCGTGAACAAGAGGACAGTATTTAGAGGTGTTTTATAATTCTGAGGGAGAGTTTTAGAAGAACATAATGATCGCTACACAGAGAGCTATATAAATAGAAAGAAGAAATTATTGGCTGTAGGAAAAATAAAATATTGCACAATAAAGGCAATGGAACCATAGTCAACAATGAACAATATTTGCATACTTATAGTAAAACAAACATGTAATGGTGATTGCACCAAAAATAGTGATATAATTATTGTAGGTGAATGGGTGGGACGCATTGAGCAAGGGGGTTAAACCTTCATTGTCCGTTACGGAAATTTAACAGATGATGTCTAAAACGTACAAATCAATTAGTAGAACTAGAAGCAAACTGTTCAGACGTATGGAGGCAAATACCAGAAGAAAATGTTAAAAAATATATGAAAATAGTTCTATCTAGAGAGTAAGTGGAGGGGGGTGGGAGTGAATGCAAAGGGAGGTGACTGAGGTTTATTATGTAAGCTCTGTAGTACCGTTTGAACATTTACAATTATGTGCACGTACTACTTTGATATAAATAAAGATGAACAAAAATTGGTAAAAGAGGAGGAAGAGAGAGAAAAAGCAAGAGGTAGAGAGAGGGAAGGAGAGTGGGTGACTGAGTTGAATTTCCTTTACTCTGCCAGTCTGGAGAAAAGAGGTTGGATAAATTAAAGAAAACGAAGGTACAGAAAAATGGCCACTGGGGAAGATGTGGACAGGAAGGGGATTTTGATCATTCACAAATTGGATAATCAGCTCTTAAATTATATGAATTAGATGTTATAGGAAGAAGACTGCATATCCAACAAAAAACAAAGACTCAATACCTTTGAATAGTACCTTTTATCCTATGAGCTCTGAAGACTGAATGGTTCTTAAGACATTTCATCCTGAAAATATTTGTGATTTTTCCTCATTCCTAATTTTTCTAACAATTGTATTAAGTAATAGGTATAGCTAAGTATAAATGAACTCTCAGACTAAGTGTATTTCAACTTTTTAAAGATTTAGTAATTCACCCAAGATTTTTCCAGAAGACTAACGTAGAAATAAGAACTCAACTTTGCCCTTGAGAAGTTTACCATCCACAGAGGATATTTTGGTATTAGGCCACAGGGTGTAATATTTATAGTTTTGTAGATTCTATTTGGTTTGCCAAGGCAATCTATTTTGTATTAAAGTTAACATTCTGAATTAACACTAAATCTGTTATATTGGCCTATATTTTTATTTCATTAATAATGTTGCATGCATTTTCCAAACCTTTCCTTTAAGTACATATTTAATTTCCTGTAAGTATTTCTGGAATCATTTTGGTCATAGACACTCCCAAATTTTAATAAGAAATATTGACTTAGGACTTTTTAAATTTTCAGCTTTTATTTGTCCATCCCCAGTATTCGAAACTGCTCTTTTCATCATAGCTGTGATTTTAAGAGGCCTGTTTCTTTAAAGTCTCTTTTTTAAAAATTTTCTTTTACTTTGTAATCTGCTATAGTTGTTAATATGTAGAATAATGGATTTCATATTGTCACTCCTGTATAATTTGTCTTGCACATGGTAGATAGTGAGTATTTGATTGAACAAATGTAGTATTGATGACTGTTCTTGTTTGGGGTTGTAAATAGGAAATAGTCAATTAGAACATATATAGAATTTAAACACAATCTGATGGGAAATATGATACTTTTAGTGTCCTACCTTAAATCCAACATCAATTCTTTTAGCCACTATTTGGACTACTTCTGGATTTTTTGCCCACTGGTGGGTTTAGAGAAGCTTCTGCTTGTAATCCTGTCTCCTGTTTTCTTGGTTACTATCTTCAGTTTTTGAATCAGATCCAGAGAACTCCACACTGGCTTTCTTTGAAGGTAAAGACTTTTGGTTCCGCCCGAGCTTAGGATGTCATGTGAGTAACAGCCATTACTAAGGCAGTCATAGGGTTAAAAAAAAGAAAAAGGAAGAAAGGCTACAGAAGGTGAACATTCATTATTATTTAGAATATATGAAATTTTAGATTCATGAATATATATAATTGAACCAAGGCGATATACCTCTAGCTCTCTAAAAAAAATTTTCCCATTTTCCTAGAAGTCTCTATAAATCTAGATATTTTAGTACTTGGTTTGTATCCATTTAATACAGTTGGATTGAATTCTATGAAAATATTTGGTCAAACTTATCTACCATAGTTTGATTCAGCTATATAATGAGATAAAAACACGAAGATAGTGGTTTGTATTAGTCTGGAAAAATCAATGAAACAAACGCCACCACCCTAGTCTATATCAGCATTCTCCCTTACCCGTGCTACCCTGTCAGCCTTTGTAGGGTTTACCCCATCCTCTCTGGCCCACATGAAACCCTTTTCCATTCTTCAGTAGACAGAGGGGTCTTTTAAAAATGCAGATCTGTTGGGGGCACCTGGGTGGCTCAGTTGGTGGAGCACATGACTCTTGATCTCAGGATTGTGAGTATGAGCCCCATGTTGGATGTAAAGATGACTTAAAAAATAATAAAATCTTAAAAAAGAATAGAAATGCAGTTCTGCTCTTGTCACTTTTGTTTAAAAACACTCGATGGCTTCCCATTGAATTTAGTACAAAATCCAAATGCCTTGACCTGGCCTGCAAATTTTCACTTTTTTTTTTTTTTTTTTGGCCCCTGGCAATTTCTCCAGCCTCAGCTTTCATCTCCTCCCTATCCCCAGCACTCTTGCTGCATGGGATATAATCTAGCACCTTCACTTCCTCCCAACAATTTTGGAAGGCATTTTCTCCACATGGGGCTGTTCTGTATGCTATTCTCTCTGCCACCCCACCTCCTCCTGTAAGGTTAGATCTCAGCACTGCATGCTTCAATTCCATTTCCTCCAGGAAACCTTACCTAATTACACTCACTAGAAAAATTCGGCCCTATAGCATCTGGCATTTCTGTTTTATAACACATATCACATTTAAACTTACAAGTGCACTGAGTTCATTCCTTCCAGGTTCAAGTTCCATGATGGGAGTGATGACCTCTATCTTGATTATCACTTTATTTCCAGTGCCCAAAACCATGCCTGATAAATCATGGTAGAATAAATAGGTGGATGGATGCTTTGACCACAAGTACAGATGTTAGTCCCATGAGTATAATACTTAAGTTATTTACATGCTCATGGGAAATAGTTATTTTTATGACATATAACTTTTTCACATTATTTATTCATTTGTAACCAGGTGAAAGGTGGTTTAAGTGTAATCAGGGGAATGGTTTATGGGCAGAGGTTGTCTGCAAAAGAGCAAGGGCCATAGACTACAGGTTTTTAGATCCTTTGCATAGGACCAGCTAATGGAAGGCTCTCCAGGGTCATCTTGCCCTCACTGGATTTTTCCATTTCCCACAATGTTTGTACCCCTGCCTGGGCTGCCGCATGTGTGATTTATAATTCCCAGTTAGAAGATTGGGTCAACAGTGTGTTGATTGATTGGTTAGACAGCTGCTACACAGGTTAGTCTGAAAATATCAGGAAATTTTTTATGCTGGTAACAATAGGACCATAGTTATATTCTCAGGTATTTTCAGTTATAAGCAGCAACTTAACCACTGCATCAAATCTGCTTATGAACTTATTTTTTAAACCTTTCACAGTAGTTTATTGGCACCTGATGACAATTAAGCATAACCTACCTTGGTGCTTAGGCTTGATAGGAAAATCAGACCCACGTCCAGAAAAGCTAGATGACCATGGTGTGAAATGTCCCAGATGGAAGCACATCAGGAGGTGCTCCTGGATTCACAGTCCCTTGCACAGTGAAAGGATCACTACAGGAAAACTACAGTGGGGATATTTCCCCCCAAAGAGCATCTCTTTTCCTGACTGCCGTCTTATTTCTAGCCTACTCTCATCTCAGGGGCGATTTGGATGGTTTCCGAGTTAAGAGTCATTTCACCAGATTTTATCTCAGATGAACAATTTGTGGTGAGGTTATAATAATCCTTATGATTAACTGGAAGTTCCAGGTGTAGCTCGTCAATAATAGTTGCTTAAGATGAAAACAGTCATGGGCTTGTTCCCAGAAGAATGACCGAGTTACTACGAAACTCTCAACCATATGCTGAAATTGATCTGGGAAGAGGCGGCCTTTCTTTTTGACTCTGTAATGCTTTATCAGGCTTTGGTGAGTAGTTCTAAACTTGTCATTTGAGTCGGGTTTTTTTTTTTTTATTATGAATAAACACATGGGAAGAGATTTATGTAGAAGATCATGGTTTAATCATTCTATTACTTGAAACCACAGTAAAACAGACCTGATAATTAGGAATGACGGTGTGAATCGGAATACTTTGTACATAGTGCCCATCTCCAGAAAACAAAACAAAACAAAACATTTTTTTCCTAGTGGCTGAGTACTCAGGAACGTGTCTTGCTAAAGAGAGAAAGAGAAAAAAATTTTACTTCCAAGCTGCCAGTAGCCTAAAAAGCTGCCAGGAGAGAAACCAGGCTGTTTTCTTTCAAAAATCTAAATAGAAGTTTTTGGAAACAGTTCTAGCCTCTGGGCAAGAGAGCCAGAGTACTGCTGGGAAGCATGCTTTGTAAAAACATTTTTCTATCTGCAACCATTCTTTTCTGATTGTCCAACTCAGCACTGAGATTCTCCCTCCCTGGAGTCCTGCCATGCTACCCTCCTCACCTTACTGGTTCTTCTACAAAAATAGCAAAGAATATGGTCCCTGCGTGAGGGTGTATAACTGAGCTGATTATATTAGATTCAGTGCAATTAATTTTTAATAAATTGGACAGGAAATAATTGAGTAGAATTTCCCCCATTTCACAAAAGGGCAAATTGAGGCTTGGAAACGATTTTGCTTTCTCATTTCCACCCAGTAAAGTGCCATCCAGATTCTAGGAAGCCTCCTTGTTCTTAGATCAGCATCTGGGTATCTGCCTTTTGGGGGTCTGATATGAGGGATGACTGAATCCCTCATATCATTGGCATGATTCATTGTCATGCTGGGAATAATTAGCTGAGTAACAAGCCCTTAGTGCCTGCTGAGTCTCCACACTTCAATACTACACAGAGATTGATCATAGAGGGAGAACACGTAGCCCGTCAAAACCTGTCACCTGAGTGGGAAAAACATGTGGCCTATCCTAACCTGTATAATAATCTGTTGGAGATGGCGGGAAGGTGGCTCTCTGCCTAATGCAGTCCAGGCAGTTGTCCTGGATAGAGATAGCCCTTCATGGGTGCTCAGAAGCCCTAAGTTTGGGACCCGCCTCTGCAGATTTTGGTTTATGACTGGGCAAAGCTTGGTATGCTGTTGTAGCTTTTTGTTTGTTTTTTTTGTTTGTTTTTTTTTGTTTTTTTTGCCTGTTTACCCATCTGGCTGATCTTAATGCAAGCTCATCCTCACTGTCTCTGCTCCAGCTATAGCCTTTTCCCTCCACCCCAGGGCCTTTGCATGGCCTATTCCCCCTTCCTGGAAAGCTCCCCTGCATCCCCACCCCTATCTCACTGCCACTCATTCTTTAGGTGTCATTTAAAATGTTATTTTTTAGGGAAGCCTTCCCTGAATGCCAGTCTGCATGGGGCCTCACCACTATAGTGTTGATCACAATGATAATTAACTTCTTTTAAGATTATTTGGTGTTTTGTTTTTTCTTCTCCCCTAGATGAGGCAGAGATCACGTCTGTTTTGTTTACTGTTATTTCCCTCTCAGCATGTTGCCTAGATGTTTCATATATATTTACTGAGTGAATAAATGAAAGCTGTCACTTAAATGCTCTGAGCCTCAGTTTACTCTAAAATAGAGATCATAAATCCTACTTCTCGTGTTTGTTTTATGGGTGAAACAAGATCCTGCACTTGAAAGCATCTTGGACCGTGCCTGCATTTAGTAGATAATAAATTAATATTAGACAAATAAGGAGTTTAATAATAATAGTACTTGTTAAATATGTGAAACAACACTTAAGGGGAAGGCCTGAGTATTAGCAACACCATTCATATGATGCTTTATACTTAACAGAGCTGTTTCCTGTGTACAAAGTGTCAGATTGTATTTTCCAAAGATGGCACTATGAATACCCCGTCTCACATCACCATCTCACAGTGTCACTGACACTCCTCCTATGGAGAGGTGGGGTCTATGGTCCCACTTTTTGAATCCCAGTGGAACTTGTAACTGTTGTGACTAATGGGAAAATGGTAGAAGTGATGCATTAGGTCATAGAACAATATGGCTTTGGCCTGGTGCTCTGCCTATCTCAGGCATTTGTCCTTTAACCTGCTACCATGTCACGAGTAAGCACGGAGATAGCAGTCCACACCGACTGCCAGGCATGTGAGTGCATGAGCCTTCTGAGATTCTAGGCCCAGCCATGGAGTGGCCCTAGTTGATAGAACCAAGTGAAGCAGAGACAAGCTGTCTCCACCGAGCCCTATCCAGATTGCAGATTTGTGAGCAAGGTCAATGTTGTGGTTGTAAGACACTATGTCTTGGAGTAGTTATTATGCAGCAATAGAGAACCTGAACACAGGGTCATCACAGACCTTGCTGCGCTGTACAGTAAGCAGGGCGAGTATTACCACTGATACCCATTTTTGAGATCAGGGAGCTGAAGCTCACAGTGGTTAAGTGACTTCCCCAAAGTCACAGAGCTGGATTTCTAGGATTTGTCTTCCCAGTACTCAAAAAGTCCTGACTCTCCTTACATAGGCCTCAGAACTAGGGGGTAGAACCAACCCTCTGGGAAATTTTACATTCTGCTCAATTGGGCTTGGGAGGCTTGGGGCTCCCTTCTCTTCGAGCTTGGGGTCCTTCAGTTACTCAAGTGTCCTGGTCACACACTCTGGAGACAGGAAGGAGAAAAATGGAGCAGATCGCAGCTTTAGATAGCACTTAATTTTTCCAGGAGCAAGCAATCCTTTATGCCGTAAAGATTCTACACGGATGCTTGGCAGATGTTACCCACACAGCAGAGAGACAGAGAAAGGTTCAGAGAGATAAAGAAACCAACTAGAGGTGGATCCATGCCTCTTGACCCCAGACATGGATAGAAGTTTTCAAAAGGTTTATCTGCCACCACCCCCCACACACTTGGTTCACTGTCTTCATTACAAGGATCTAAGTGAAAAACCAACTCCCGTGGTGACATCAGCTTTGATTACTCCTGACAAAGAGTATCACAGTGACTGAGCACAGCGCATGGTAAATGCTGTGCTCAGGGAGCAGGCATGTTTCCAAGGCTTCTTGTGACTACAGGATCAAAACTGAACTTCTCTGCATTGGGCATGCACAAAGCTCTCTATGATTTGGTCCTCTCCCTGCCCAGCCTCATCTTCTGCCACATGCTTCTTGCACATCCTACTCCAGCAACAATAACAGTGGCATCGCCTACCCCTCTTGTCTTCACGTCTGCCTGGGATGTCTCCTTTCTGCCAGTCTCCTTGACAAACTTCTCTTCTTTCAAATCTCAGGAGCTAGCTTCTCTGAGAAACCCTCCGTGACTTTTCCAAGTCAACTCAGAGAGTCAGATCTTATGTTGAAGCGATTTTATTTTCCATTCTGATTGGATGCACTAAAATCAAAGACAGAGACCTCCCCACGCAAATATTTTCATTTCCCCATTCTAAATCCTGTGCCTAGAGAACCCCTCTCAAAATCAATAATAATAGGTCAACACCCCGACATCTAATAGTAAAACTTACGAGTCTCAGAGACAAAGAGAAAATCCTGAAAGCAGCTCGGGAGAAGAGATATGTAACCTACAATGGTAGAAACATTAGATTGGCAACAGACCTATCCACAGAGACCTGGCAGGCCAGAAAGGACTGGCAAGATATCTTCAGAGCACTAAATGAGAAAAATATGCAGCCAAGAATACTATATCCAGCTAGGCTATCATTGAAAATAGAAGGAGAGATAAAAAGCTTCCAGAACAAACAAAAACTAAAGGAATTTGCAAACACAAAACCAGCCCTCCAAGAAATATTGAGAGGGGTCCTCTAAGCAAAGAGAGAACCTAAAAGCAGCAAAGAGCAGAAACGAACACAGACAACAGACAGTTAACAGTCACCTTACAGGTAATACAATGGCACTAAATTCATACCTTTCAATAGTTACCCTGAATGTAAATGGGCTCAATGCCCCAATCAAAAGACAAAGGCTATCAGATTGGATTAAAAAACAAGACCCATCAATATGCTGTCTGCAAGAGACTCATTTTAGACCCAAAGACACCCCCAGATTGAAAGTGAGGGGGTGGAAAACCATTTACCATGCTAATGGACACCAAAAGAAAGCTGGGGTGGCAATCCTTATATCAGACAAACTAGATTTTAAAACAAAGACTGTAATAAGAGATGAGGAAGGACACTATATCCTACTTAAAGGGTCTATCCAACAAGAAGATCTAACAATTGTAAATATCTATGCCCCGAACATGGGAGCAGCCAATTATATAAGGCAATTAATAACAAAAGCAAAGAAACACATTGACAACAATACAATAATAGTGGGGGACTTTAACACCCCTCTGACTGAAATGGACAGATCATCTAAGCAAAAGATCAACAAGGAAATAAAGACTTTAAATGACACACTGGACCAAATGGACTTCACAGACATATTCAGAACATTCCATCCCAAAGCAAAGGAATACACATTCTTCTCTAGTGCCCATGGAACATTCTCCAGAATTGATCACATCCTAGGTCACAAATCAGGTCTCAATCGGTACCAAAAGATTGGGATCATTCCCTGCATATTTTCAGACCACAATGCTTTGAAACTAGAACTCAACCACAAGAGGAAAGTCGGAAAGAACTCAAATACATGGAGGCTAAAGAGCATCCTACTAAAGAATGAATGGGTCAACCAAGAAATTAAAGAAGAATTAAAAAAATTCATGGAAATCAATGAAAATGAAAACACAACTGTTCAAAATCTTTGGGATACAGCAAAGGCAGTCCTGAGAGGAAAGTATATAGCAATACAAGCCTTTCTCAAGAAACAAGAAAGGTCTCAAATACACAACCTAACCCTACACCTAAAGGAGCTGGAGAAAGAACAGCAAATAAAGCCTAAACCCAGCAGGAGAAGAGAAATCATAAAGATCAGAGCAGAAATCAATGAACTAGAAACCAAAAGAACAGTAGAACAGATCAACGAAACTAGGAGCTGGTTCTTTGAAAGAATTAACAAGATTGATAAACCCCTGGCCAGACTGATCCAAAAGAAAAGAGAAATGACCCAAATCAACAAAATCATGAATGAAAGAGGAGAGATCACAACCAACACCAAAGAAATACAAACAATTATAAGAACATATTATGAGCAACTCTATGCCAGCAAATTAGATAACCTGGAAGAAATGGGTGCATTCCTAGAGATGTATCAACTACCAAAATTGAACCAGGAAGAAATAGAAAACCTGAACAGACCTATAACCACTAAGGAAATTGAAACAGTCATCAAAAATCTCCCAAGAAACAAAAGCCCAGGGCCAGATGGCTTCCCAGGGGAATTCTATCAGACATTTCAAGAAGAATTAATACCTATTCTCCTGAAACTGTTCCAAAAAATAGAAATGGAAGGGAAACTTCCAAACTCATTTTATGAGGCCAGCATTACCTTGATCCCAAAACCAGACAAAGACCCCATCAAAAAAGAGAATTACAGACCAATATCCTTGATGAACATGGATGCAAAAATTCTCACCAAAATACTAGCCAATAGAATCCAACAGTACATTAAAAGGATTATTCACCACGACCAAGTGGGATTTATCCCTGGGCTGCAAGGCTGGTTCAACATCTGCAAATCAATCAACGTGATACAATACATTAACAAAAGAAAGAACAAGAATCATATGATCCTCTCAATAGATGCAGAAAAAGCATTTGACAAAGTACAGCATCCTTTCTTGATCAAAACTCTTCAGAGTATAGGGATAGAGGGTACATACCTCAATATCATAAAAGCCATCTATGAAAAACCTACAGCGAATATCATTCTCAATGGGGAAAGGCTGAGAGCTTTTCCCCTAAGGTCAGGAATGCGGCAGGGATGTCCACTCTCACCACTGCTATTCAACATAGTATTAGAAGTCCTAGCCACAGCAATTAGACAACAAAAAGAAATCAAAGGCATCCAAATCGGCAAAGAGGAAGTCAAACTCTCACTCTTTGCAGATGATATGATACTGTATGTGGAAAACCCAAAAGACTCCACCCCAAAACTGCTAGAACTCATACAGGAATTCAGTAAAGTAGCAGGATATAAAATCAATGCACAGAAATCAGTGGCATTCCTATACACCAACAACAAGACAGAAGAGAGACAAATCAAGGAGTCGATCCCATTTACAATTGCACCCAAAACCATTAGATACCTAGGAATAAATCTAACCAAAGAGGCAAAGGATCTGTACTCAGAAAACTATAAAATACTCATGAAAGAAATTGAAGAAGACACAAAGAAATGGAAAAACGTTCCATGCTCATGGATTGGGAGAATCAACATTGTGAAGATGTCAATGCTACCTAGAGCAATCTACACATTCAATGCAATCCCCATCAAAATACCATCCACTTTTTTCAAAGAAATGGAACAAATAATCCTAAAATTTGTATGGAACCAGAAGAGACCCAGAATAGCCAGAGGAATACTGAAAAAGAAAAGCAAAGCTGGCGGCATCACAATTCCGGACTTCCAGCTCTATTACAAAGCTGTCATCATCAAGACAGTATGGTACTGGCACAAAAACAGACACATCGATCAATGGAACAGAATCGAGAGCCCAGAAATGGACCCTCAACTCTATGGTCAACTTATCTTTGACAAAGCAGGAAAGAATGTCCAATGGAAAAGAGACAGTCTCTTCAACAAATGGTGTTGGGAAAATTGGACAGCCACATGCAGAAGAATGAAACTGGACCATTTCCTTACACCACACACAAAAATAGACTCCAAATGGTTGAAAGACCTAAACGTGAGACAGGAGTCCATCCAAATCCTAAAGGAGAACACAGGTAGCAACCTTTTCGACCTTAGCCACAGCAACTTCTTCCTAGAAACATCGCCAAAGGCACGGGAAGCCAGGGCAAAAATGAACTATTGGGATTTCATCAAGATAAAAAGCTTTTGCACAGCAAAAGAAACAGTCCACAAAACCAAAAGACAACTGACAGAATGGGAGAAAATATTTGCAAATGACATATCAGATAAAGGGCTAGTATCCAAAATCTATAAAGAACTTATCAAACTCAACACCCAAAGAACAAATAATCCAATCAAGAAATGGGCAGAAGACATGAACAGACATTTCTCCAAAGAAGACATCCAAATGGCCAACAGGCACATGAAAAAGTGCTCAACATCGCTCGGCATCAGGGAAATCCAAATCAAAACCTCAATGAGATACCACCTCACACCCGTCAGAATGGCTAAAATTAACAAGTCAGGGAATGACAGATGTTGGCGGGGATGTGGAGAAAGGGGAACCCTCCTACACTGTTGGTGGGAATGCAAGCTGGTGCAACCCCTCTGGAAAACAGTATGGAGGTTCCTCAAACAGTTGAAATTAGAGCTACCGTTTGATCCAGCAATTGCACTACTGGGTATTTACCACAAAGATACAAATGTAGGGACCCGAAGGGGTACGTGTACCCCAATGTTTATAGCAGCAATGTCCACCATAGCCAAACTGTGGAAAGAGCCAAGATGCCCATCGACAGATGAATGGATAAAGAAGATGTGGTATATATACACAATGGAATATTATGCAGCCATCAAAAGGAATGAGATCTTGCCATTTGCAACGACGTGGATGGAACTGGAGGGTGTTATGCTGAGTGAAATAAGTCAATCAGAGAAAGACATGTATCACATGACCTCACTGATATGAGGAATTCTTAATCTCAGGAAAGAAACTGAGTGTTACTGGAGTGGTTGGGGGTGGGAGGGATGGGGTGGCTGGGTGATAGACATTGGGGAGGGTATGTGCTACGGTGAGCGCTGTGAATTGTGCAAGACTGTTGAATCACAGTTCTGTACTTCTGAAACAAATAACGCAACATATTTTAAGAAAAAAGAAAAAGAAGAAGATAACAGGAGAGGAAGAAAAGGGGAGTATGTCAGAGGGGGAGACGAACCATGAGAGATGATGGACTCTGAAAAACAAACTGAGGGTTCTAGAGGGGAGGGGGTAGGGGGATGGGTTAGCCTGGTGATGGGTATTGAGGAGGGCACGTTCTGCATGGAGCACTGGGTGTTATGAACAAACAATGAATCATGGAACACTGCACCAAAAACTAATGATGTAATATATGGTGATTAACATAACAATAAAAAAAATTAAAAAAAAAAGAGGGCACGTTCTGCATGGAGCACTGGGTGTTATACGCAAATAATGAATCATGGAACACTACATCAAAAACTGATGGTGTAATGTATGGTGATTAACATAACATAATAATAATAAAAAATAAACCCTGAAAAAAAAAAAATAAATCCTGTGCCTAAGGCAGGGAAGGAACTCAGAAAGTATTTATTGAGTGAATAAATTTTCTCATTGAATCCTTATGACCACCCCCATAAAGTGGGTACCTTTATGATCCCATTTTGTAGGTGGTAAAACTGGGTTCAGAAAGGTTAAGGGGCTTAGGTGTCCATGACTAAGTAGTGGAGCCAGGTATCAAATCCAGGAATGTTTACTGCCAAAACCCTTGCTCTTTCTGCCATGTCACCTGCAGCCACCTCTCCATTCAGAGATGCTTGCATTAACAGCTGGGGCAGCAGTGAGAAAATCCTCTGCAGACCAAGACCACCCTGAAGCTCTTTTGCACTGGTCTCAGGAGGTATCCCACCTGCTCTGTGAGTCAGCACAGATCAGAACGCACCTTTCAGATTAGCTGGTGTGATTAAGGACTCGCTGCCCTTTGTCTTTCAAGTGATTTTTAAATTAAAAAAATTTTTTTTTAAGATTTTATTTATTTATTTGACAGGAGAGACAGAGCGAGAGAGGGAACACAAGCAGGGGGAGTGGACAGGGAGAAGCAGGCCTCCCACTGAGCAGAGAGCCCGATGCGGGGCTCGAACCCAGGACCCTGGGATCATGATCCAAGCCGAAGGCAGACGCCCAACGACTGAGCCACCCAGGTGCCCCTCAAGTGATTTTTTTAAGTAGAGATATTTTCCTGTTTATTATTGCTATGCTCTAAATGCTCCAGAATAGCTCTAGGACTTGGGCTGCACCCAATTCTCATCAAGTTTTTATGTTCTTGGTGACACCCTGTCTCCTCTTCCAGATTAACCTGTGTTTGAAGTTTTGATTCACTTTATTCTGCATTGACGGGGGATTCTGAACTCTCTGCTTCTTTGAAACAAGCCCTACTGGGTCTGTTAGCTATATGGTTGAGGAGGAAATGATCTTCTGCCACATAGCTATAGAAAGTCGAGTGGCAGAAGTAAATTAACCTACTATTTCCACAAAGGGATATGCTGAGAATTGCCAACAATATTTATGTGGGCATTGTGCTCCCAGATACACTTGGATGGCAGTGAATTGTCAGTTACTATGACAAAATGACTAAAGAAATCAATCTGCCAAGTATGAATAGCTCTCAATGGGCTTCAAGTTTCTCAGGTTAAGGGACCCGCAAAACTGACAGAGGTTGGGTCTCATATCGATATGACCTCCATTGGAGAGCATGTAAATTAGCCAAGATGTAGGCAAAGAGGTCTGGTCCCTCTGCCCACACTCCCCACCCCTAAGAAGGGCATTTTCCAATATTCACATGGAAATGAAAGACCATTTTAGAAGGCCTGGAAGTCCAGCCATGTTAATGACATTCAGATCAGGCCTTTTCTCTAGAAGAACCTTGAAGGCCTTTCTAAAACACGTACCTGCCCAATTCCAGAGAGGAGGCATGAATTTCATCTTTTCAAATGGACTTTTCTTTCTTCTTATTCATCCTCTCCCTAGCTAAGTCATATTGGATTGCTGAAAATAATACATTGTGTATAAATCAAATATGATCCTCTGTCTCTCTCTCCCCACACACGCACACACAATAAGTGATTTTCCAGATTCCTCTCTAGATTCTAAGCCATCCCTCGAGTCTTCTCCACTTCAGAAAGAGTGATTTTTATTTTATTTATTTTAATTTTTTAAAAATTTTAATTCCCCTGTTTTTAACATCTGGTGTAATGTTAGTTGCAGTTGTACAATATAGTGATTCAACAATTCTATACATTACTCAGTGCTGATCAAGATAAGGGTGCTCTTCATCCCCTTCACCTATTACCCCATCCCCCCACCCACCTCCCCTCTGGTGACCATCAGTTTGTTCTCTATAGTTAAGAGTCTGATTCTTGGTTTATCTCTCTCTCTCTTTTTTCCCCCTTTGTTCATTTGTTTTGTTTCTTAAGTTTCACATATGTGTGAAATCATAGGATATTTGTCTTTCTCTGACTGACTGATTTCACTCAGCATTATACTCTCGAGCTCCATCCATGTTGTTGCAAATGACAAGATTTCATTCTTTTTTATGGCTGAGTAATAATCCATTATACATTTATACCACATCTTTTTTATGCATTCATCGATTGATGGACACTTGGGCTCCTTCCATAATTTGGCTATTATAAATACAGAGAGAATAATTTTTAAATGAAAGTCTTTTATGGGTGAGTACTGGGCTAAGTTCCCATTCTAATAAAAAGAAAGATAAAATCAGTCATTCAGAACATCCAAATGATTTGTAAAGACTTGACTTCTGGAGCAAGATTTGGGAAGGACAAAATGTTGAAAGCCATAGACTATTTCTTTTTTTTTTTTAAAGATTTTATTTATTTTTTTGACAGAGAGAGACACAGCGAGAGAGGGAACACAAGCAGGGGGAGTGGGAGAGGGAGAAGCAGGCTTCCCGTGGAGCAGGGATTCCGATGTGGGGCTCAATCCCAGGACCCTGGGACCACGACCCGAGCCGAAGGCAGACGCTTAACGACTGAGCCACCCAGGCGCCCCACCATAGACTATTTCATTTCATTTCTGATATTGTTGCTGACTTCTGCTGTAATTTTAGGGTGTCATGTGAACATCCTTTATGTATAAACAAACCATAAAATCAAGTTCTGGGGAAATTTTATATTCTTTACTTTAAAAGCAAAGGGTCAGTAAAGTAAGTATGATCAGAAAAAAAAAAGAATTTGGTTTTCTTTACAAAAAAATCCAAAATACTTTGTTCTATTTCTTACCAACTAAGTCTCCTTTCTGAATTATGTCTCATATATTTAAAATAAACTAAGAGAAAATGTTAAAATGAGGTTAGGATTTTATCTCCATTTAAACATCCTAACGTGAGAATTGGGAGGTGCACTGCAGGACGAGTCAGAAAGCCTGGTCAAGTACTTAGGATAACTATGTAGTAGCTGATGGTGTGGGCTGACCCCCAGTTCCATCTTCTGTTAAATTACAACAGTGTCATAGCTAATGACATTGAGAACTCAGAGATGTCGAGTTGGTCATCTTTGTAGTTGTGAGAAGACAAACTCTCCTCTGGAAAGTTATTATGGAGGACAAAAGAAAAAGCTCTAAAGGATTGTAAATAGTGTATAATTCGGTATTGAATATTGTATCAGGATTTTAGCAGCAGGAGACTGGAGTTGGGGTTGCAGGAGTCAGCAAAGACACAATTAAAGATGCATAATTTGGTCTGAGCCTTGAAAAACAGGTCAAAATGTATTTCTATGCAATCATTTAGTATTTTTTTACAATTATTTAATATTCTTAATATGCAAAGAGCTCTTTGCAATCAAGAAGTCAAACCTACCAATAACAGAAAAGGCAAAGGACTTAAAGATTATGCATTAAGGACAAAAATATCAAGAAACATGTTAAAATATTCAACCTAATAATGAAGGAACTTCAAGTAATAACATGCTTTCCATTCAGTTGGTAGACATTTAAAAAATACATATCATTACCTAGTAGTGAAAAGATTGTTCTTGTATCTTGTTCATGGAGGGTAAATGGACACAACCATTTTGGAAGACACTATGGCAGTATATATCAAGAACCTGAAAAGTGTTGTTCAATCTTGATGAAATCATCAGAGATGGCTGCAAAGATACAAAACACTGGTACAACATGAAGCAACTTAGAGTAGCAAAAAAATAGAATTACTAGGTGTCCAACTACAGGGAATTGGTTTAATAAATTATGACATATAATATTGCAGTCAGTTGGTTTTGGCTCAGGTCCCGATCTCAGTGTCAGGTGATGGAGCCCTGCATGGGACTCCACACTCAAGGGTCAGCCCCGAGTCTGGTTGAGGTTCTCTCTCCCTCTGCCCCTCCCTCTCATGCTCTCTCTCTCTCTCAAATAAATAAACCTTGAAAAAAAAAAAGGAGAAGAGGGCGTCTGGGTGGCTCAGTGGGTTAAGCATCTGCCAGGTCATGATCTCATGGGTCTGGGACTGAGTACTGCCTCAGGCTCCCTGCTCAGTGGGGAGTCTGCGTCTCCCTTGGCCTGTGTGCTCTCTCTCTCACTCACTGTCTCTCTTAAACAAACAAACAAACAAATAAATAAATAAAATCTTAAAAGAAAAAAAGAATGTTTCCAAAGACTTTTTAATGGCATGGGAGAATGCACCTGACATAATAGTCATGAAAATGTCAAATTTAAAATTATCTTTCAAGTAAGATATTCTATTTAAAATGCACCTATATATATGTACTACATATGTAGATATATATACGCATTTTACAAAAAAAAAAAATAGTGACTATCTCTGAGTGACGGGACTATGGATTACTTTTATTTTCATTTTATGATTTTATAACTTTTCTATATTTTCTAATTTTCCAAATGTGGGGCACCTGGGTGGCTCAGTCATTAAGCTTCTGCCTTCGGCTCAGGTCGTGATCCCAGGGTCCTGGGATCGAGCCCCGCATCGGGCTCCCTGCTCTGTGGGAAGCCTGCTTCTCCCTCTCCCACTCCCCCTGCTTGTGCTCCCTCTCTTGCTGTGTCTCTCTCTGTCAAATAAATAAATAAAATTAAAAAATAAATTTTCCAAATGTTATTTGTTTCTTTGTATGTATTTGTTTCTTCTTCATAGTTTTCCACTTAATCTAACCGGGAAGTATAATGTTAATGTTTTGCTTTGTAGGAAGTCAATCCCATTTTCTTGGATGTCTCCGTCATCCTTGCTATTGTCACACTGGGTCAATGACTTATTCTTGCTTCTCTAGAATCCTTACTAAATGCCATATTTCCCATTGAGTTAGAATCACACATCCTCTTGTCAGATCAACTTGACGCAATGTTCTCTCCTTTGGCCAGATCACTTATTTTGCAAGACCACAACAGTAACAGTCAAGAATGATGCTTAATTAAGGGTTTGGACTCTAGTTTGATTGCCTGGGTTCTGTGAAACCCTGGGCAAGGCACATAACCTTTACCAAATATATTTTGGGAGTGACGGAATTAAGTGATGCTTAATGAATATTTATTAACTTGTTGAAATGAATGATGCAAGAACAGATAACAGAAAAAGAGGCCTCAAGACCTAATTCTTTATATACTAATTTCTATGAACATTTAACACCTGCCTCCCTTCTCGAGTAGAGTGGCGGCATGATATTTTATTTATTTATTATTTATTTTTATTTTTTGGCAGCATGGTATTTTGGAAAGAGTAGCCTTGAATCTGAATTTCAGCCCTACCAAGTAGTTGCTGTCCTCCTTGTTCAAGAAACAGACTTTCTAAACTCATTTTACTCATCTGTAAAAATGGGGATCAGAGAGAATTCTTGTGATGATCACCTGCATTGTAGGACTCTTCAGTAAATATTTCCATACACTTCTATCCTTATTTCTCCCTTCCCCAAACAAATGAAGTGTACCTTTCCAGGCACATCATCTTTCACCCCAAAATTAAGGAGGCTCAAGAAGGACCTTCTCCGCAGCTCCTGAAGTATCTTCTATGAAGCCTGATTAATCCGATTGTAATGGCAAACTCCTTCTGATCAGCACGGTTACAGTGATTGATCCTGCATACAAATAGTTCCCTTCTAGTTATTCATTTTCAAACTTCTTTACCTGCTGTTACACTTAAATATTTGCCTTTTGCTCTCCGTGTGAACCTAATCCGCAGGATCAGCTTCTACTAAACATTAAGCTTTCTTGTTCATGAGAATGTCTTTTTCTCTACAGGTCCGGGAAAACTAAGTAAATTCATTCTTTTTAGGGAAGTGATTAGTTCACAAGTGATTGCAACTTTACCCTAAATGTGGTCATACTTAGTCTTTTTCTTTCTCATGTCTTCCTAAAAAAGGAGTAAAACTAACTAAGCCCTCTTTCATTGAACTTGACATCCATGATTATGAATGCCTTCAGAAATAAATCCCGATGCCCCATGAGACAAATGATTTTGAGCCCACTCTGTGTGACCCATAATGTTTATGGTTTTTAGGAATATGGGAGATCTGTTTTGGGAAGTAATTATAAGAGCCAGATCATTGCAGCAAAAGAAAGTGAGAAAGAAATCAATGGCACTGAATTCTAAAAGTCTGCCAAGCAAGAAGCCAGAGTAGGAGACATGTAGTTCAGAAAAGGATTCGACTCCTTTTGAACCTTTATATCCTCTAATCCTTAAAACAGGTTTGCTCTCTTGTTCAAATTCACTAAAGATCCAAAACAGCTGGGTAAAATCTGGAATAATATAGGGTTACTGTTAACATGTTTAAATTGAGATCAAATCTTAATCTTTTTCTTTTTCTTTTCTTTTCTGTTTATTTGCTTCAAAGGGTTTCAGGGGCAGTGATGTGAATTATTCTGCATGTGCTTGGTAGATTTTAGGCTTTATGAGAGGCAAGATGCCTGCTGACTTTGTGAGAATGAAAAGACCACTCTGACTGGGGTTTTCAGATTCAGTTAGTCTGAAACTAATGACTCATGTGAGTAATTATTCCCGCAAAGGCCAAAGACTTGTCTAATTGGACTAGGTAGGTAGCACAACAGGTGACTTATAGCAGGTTGGCTTTTCCCTTAAGACAAGCAGAAAATATTCTGATGAGAAATACTATTCCAATTTGTAACAAGGTTCACAAATGAATTTTCAAATTGCTGAGTTCTGATATAGTTCTGACAAAGCTTGGATATCACCATATCCTACAATTTTGTTCTTCTTACACCTTGCCTTAACTGAAATTTATAAGCAATTGCATTCATTATTTTTCCTTTCCCCCTTTTCTAAAACTTCTGGAGAAAACATCAAAATCAAATGAAGACTTTTCCTCAAAGAGGAAAGAGCCACATTAAATTGATGTGTGTAAAAGGTACATTACTCATAATTCAGCTACAACATAGGATGCTTAAATTTGACGATCTTATTTCCTCTTCATAAAGATGTAAAATTGACACATATTTATTAAGTGAAGGAGTTAAAAATAGCTTTATTTTCTCTGAGTGATTTTTTTTTTCACTGCTCAAGATATATCACTGTGGAGGAGTGGGGGGAAAGATATCCCTAGGTTTTATATTTCTTGTCATTTTCCCTAATGAGAGAAAATGTCAAGTGTCTTTAAAAACATACATGATTTTAAATCTATGACATAAGTATAAAAATGACATTTGACTCTGCTTTTTCTTGCTTACAAAAAGAAATGCCACCCAATCTATTCAGTTTATATTTGGTTCTGGAGAACTGTTAATTTGAGTATATTATGAATATAGCCATATTTGTGTATAAGAAATCTATGCCTAGTTTTCAAAGAAATCTGGTTTAAGAAAAATCAGACATAGAAAACAGATCGATGGGGGGGTGTTGATTCCCATTAGAAAAGTCTTCACTTTACAGAATAATTTGTACTAGTGTTCCTTTAAATGCAGCAATTTTTGTGCATTTGCAGTGTGATTTTGTACAAACAGAATTTTTCAGAAGTGTGTGCTTTAACTAGTGTTAAAATTAGTACTTAAATTTGATTGCATTAGTCTACTTATCCAGGTAGTTATGGTTTTTAAAAAAAGATAGTTTCATTTAAATTACTCAGAAAATGAAATAATGGTCTTTATAGGTTAGAACAGGAAAGGAATTTAGAAACATTTAATGAGGCATATATCCATTTCGTTCTTTAACATTGACCTTGCAGTTAGAATGTAGATGGAGAAAAGCTGATCAGCATTTTCGGTTTATCCCTGCTCTCAGTTTGGTAGTGTGTCTGAATGTGTGCTTGTGTTTGGTGTAAGAAGTTGACTGAAATTTCACAGCCTAAAAATGATCAAAGGAGCATTTTCTATAACCTTTTATTCAGCGAGTGGCAAATGAAAAGGAAGGAATCTTAAAGTCGCTATATGTGCTTTTCATCTTAATACATGCCATTCAACACAGATATATGTAATAATTTTAAATGCTATTTAGCCTTTGTTCACCTCCACCCCATCCCTTCTCAAGGCTTTTTCCAGCCTACGAATTTGAGACATCTTTTGAAATTACCCCCCTGCCTGTCACTGTCTTGAAGACTCACACACTCCGAGTCACTCACACCAAAAAGAACTGGTCAGAGAGGGAAGGAGGCTTTTTACAAACAGATTTTTTTTTTTTTTTTAAAGAAAAACATCAAATGAAAGGCAGTTTTGCCACGCACAATGACAACGTATCTGCCAGGCTGTCCCTGACCCTCAATAAAAATCATATTAGGAAATGGCAGAAAGGCCAGCGAAGCAGACTATCAAGCAAGAGGCGGAAACGCGGAGGGAAGGGGTGCGTTCCGCGTTTTTGAGGACTTCTGGTAGGGACCCGCCGGGCTCCCGCGGCTCCTGCACGCAGTTAGCGCTGAGCGCTGGGCGCGCCCTTAGGACCTTCTGAACTCTGGCCGCTCGACAAAAACACGCTTTTGGGAAAACGTGACGTTCACTGGGTTGTCAGAATTAAGCAACACCAAATTAAGGCGCTAATATAACCGTGTTAAGCTTAGAACTGTGCCTTTTGGATTAATATCAGGTGCTAATTTCAAACATTTGGGGCAGCTCTTTGGAGGAAATCAGTAAGGGAACGTCATACTTCTTAAACTTTTTTTTTTAATACTAGAAGAACGGGTTGTGGGGGGGCTAGTTTCTTGTCACAAGCACCCCAGTAGCATTAATTACATGCAAAGGGAGTAACTGTGAAGACAGGAAAGACCGTCGCTCTCCCCTTCTCCGGGTCCTGCTGGGAACGGCGAGTCCACCGTTTTGCGCGCCATGGCGCGGTGCCCAGGGCAGAAGTCCGCGCTCGCCGAGTGGCCCGAGTCCGCGCCCGAAGGTAGGCACGTAGAGGCAGCCAGATCTGCTTCCTAAAATCACCTAGGGTCTTGTGGACACCCGGTCCGAGGTTCTCCCTAAAGGGTGGCTTGGAGAGCATTGAACTTGGAGTGGAGTTCTTTCTTCTTTCGAGCGTGAAAACAAAGGTCTTAATTGTGCCTCGGGCTGGGAAATCATCCACACTGGTCGCCCTCCCGTCCCAGACTCCTCGGTTTCGAAAGCCGTGGAGCCCGCGGCGTGATCACACTTGTCCCCGTAGTCTCGTCGACGGAGAGGCCGGAGCCGGGCGTCTGCAGAGACGCGGGCACCCTCTGCCCCCGCGCGCCCCACCCGCGGTTGTGGCTTTAGCGCGCGTTGCCTCGGGCCGGCCGGCCCTTCTTATTTCGGCACAAAGGGTTTGAGGTGCATTGCTTTCTTTGGCGTAAAGCCCTCGCCGGGTCAGAGTGAAATCTCCGCTTTTTTCAGGAGCATTGTAACACAAAAGGTTTAAGGGGGGAAAATGTTAAAAGGAAGCCCTTTTCTCTTTAGGCTGAATGCAGTGGGGAGATTAAAACTTTCATTTGAGATTTTGCCGTATTCATGGTGGTGGGGCGGTGAATAGGGCTGAGTCAAAGCCCCCAGCGCTGCTGTGTGCCCTTTTATCTCCGGCACATCTTCAGACACAGGTTGTTTTGCACTTGAAAGAGGGGAGAGAGGAGAATGTGGGATTTTGACAGCTGATATTGGCCTCTGAACTCTTGATGGGGATTTTCTAATTAACCCCAAGTACCCATCAGGTGGCCAACACGGAATGCTTTCTGTCAGGGCAAAAAATTTCCCATTTTGATCAAATGGATGGGGAGGGTTTTTAATAGAGTTAGGAAATTTAGGAAGAGTCTCTGCTTACAGAGTTTGAAGAGCCAGATGGAGCAGGTTGGGTTGGGACAGGCAGCCTGAGGACCCCAGTAACGGGGGTTGTGTAAGTACCGTCTTGACATGGCCAGCATCAGAACACTCGGGAAAGGTAAATGTGGTCCCTGAGACTCAGAGAACATTAACTCCATGTGCTCTTCGAAGTGAAGCCAGCTCAGAACTTTGAGTGGAGAGCTCTTTTAGTTTACTCTTATGTTGGGGATTCCTATTTGTTTGTTAATTGGCATTAATTCTACTTCAGACCTCGGAATCTTTGCCAGGACCTGAACATACCTCGCACGTGCCAACATAAATTCCACATGGTTTTACTGAATGCATCTCTAGTTTAAGAGGTGGTAGAAATGGTCTATCAGTCTTTGTAAATGAAGAGAGAACTACTGATTCATTGATTCAAAAGCAAAACTGGGTTGTTTTAGAGCAAGTTCTGGGAAGAAATAAAAAAATCTGGATGATGAACTTCCAAACTCTAAGTCCCTTGGGGATTCAATTCCATGTATTTGGGGGTGAGGTCCCTGAAAAGTATATGTTTGAAGAGGGCCCCGGAGAAGGTGATTTTTCTGATTGGGCCAAGCTCTAGGGCAGTGTTTCCCAGGCTTCTCTGATGGTAACAAGACTAGGAGTGCTTGTTTAAACACACACACACACACACACACACACACACACACACACACACACATTTTGGGTGTCTATCGTACTGAAAACTCCAGTGGAGATTTCTGAAAATGTATGTTTCTGACAACTTTCTCAGCTCCCAAGTACCCCCAAATCTCCTGGGTTTTCCCCAAGGAACACTGGCTGCTACTTCTCACTTTCTGTTGCAGGTTCCTTTCCCTCTCCCTGACCTTTAAATGTTGAGAGAACACCATGGCCCAGTCTTTTTTTTTTTTTTAAGATTTATTTTAATTCCAGTTAGTTAACATACAGTCTTACATAAGTTTCAGGTGTACAATATAGTGATTCAACACTTCCATACATCACCCAGTGCTCATCACAGCAAGTGCCCTCCTTAATCCCCAGCACCTATTTCACCCATCCCCCCACCCCCCTCCCCTCTGGTGACCACCAGTTTGTTCTCTGTAGTCAAGAGTCTATTTCTTAGTTTGTCTCTCTCTCTTTCTTTTTCCTTTGCTTGTTTATTTTGTTTCTGAAATTCCACATCTGAGTGGAATTCTCTGACTTATTTCACTTAGTATTATGCTCTTTAGCTCCATACATGTCATTGCAAATGGCAAGATTTCATTATTTTTTTACAGCTGAATAATACTCCACTATGTATGTATGTATGTGTACACACACACACACACCACCTCTTCTTTATCCATTCATCAATCAGTGGACACTTGGGCTCCTTCTGTAATTTGGCTATTGTAAATAATGCTACTATAAACATAGGGGTGCATGTATCCCTTTGAATTGGTGTTTTTGTATTCTTTGGGTAAATACCAAGTAGTGCAATTGCTGAATCATAGGGTAGTTTGAGGTAGTTTGAGGTAATTTTCTACAGCAGCTGCACCAGTTTGCATTCCCACCAGTAGTGAAGAGGGTTCCTTTTTCTCCACATCCTCACCAACACCTACTGTTCCTTGTGTTGTTGATTTTAGCCATTCTGACAGGTGTGAGGTGGTAGTTGGTTGTAGTTTTGATCGACATTTCCCTGATGGTAAGTGGTAATGAACATTTTTTCATGTATCTGTTGGTTTTCTGTATATCTTCTTTGGAGAAATGTCTGTTCATGTCTTCTGCCCATTTTTAAATTGGATTATTTGGTTTTGGGTATTGAGTTTTATAAGTCCTTTATCTATTTTGGAAACTAAGCCTTTATTGGATATGCCATTTCAGATATCTTCTCCCATTCCATTGGTTGCCTTTTAGTTTTGTTGATTATTTCCTTCAGTGTGCTGAAGCTTTCTATTTTGTTGTATTACCAATAGTTTATTTTTGCTTTTGTTTCCCTTGCCTCAGGGGCCCTACCTAGAAACGATCTGCTACATCTAATGCCAAAGAAGTTACTGCCTGGGCTCTCTTCTAGGATTTTTATGGTTTCAGGTCTCACATTTAGATCTTTAATCCGTTTTGAATTTATTTTTACGTATGGTGTAAGAAAGTGGTCCAGTTTCATTCTTTTGCATGTTGCTGTCCAGTTTTCCCAACACCATTTGTTGAAGAGACTGTCTTTTTCCCATTGGATGTTCTTTCCTGCTTTGTTGAAGATTAATTGACCATATAATTTTGGGTTCACTTCTGGGTTTTCTCTTCTGTTCTATTGATCTATGTGTCTATTTTTGTGCCGGTACTATACTGTTTTCATTACTACAGTTTTATAATATAACTTGAAGTCTGGAATTGTGATGCCTCCAGCTTTGCTTTGCTTTTCAAGATTGCTGTGGTTACTTGGGGTTTTCTGTGGTTCCATAGAAATTTCAGGATTGTTTTAGTTCTGTGACAAATGCTCTTGGTATTTTGATAGGGATTGCATTAAATGTGTAGATTGCTTTGTGTAATATAGACATTTTAACAATATTTGTTCTTCCAATCCATGAGCATAAATGCCTTTCCATGTCTTTGTGTCATCTTCCATTCCTTTCATCAGTGTTTTCTGGTTTTCAGAGTACAAGTCTTTCACCTCTTTGGTTAGGTTTACCTTATTTTTGGTGTAATTGTAAATGGGATTGTTTTCTTAATTTCTCTTTCTGCTGCTTCACTATTGGTGTATAGAAGTGCAGCAGATTTCTGTATGATGATATTGTATCCTGCAACTTTACTGAATTCATTTATCAGTTCTAGCAATTTTTTGATGGAGCCTTTTGGATTTTCTATATATAGTAGCATATCATCTGCAAAAAGTGAGAGTCTTCTTCCTTACTGATTTGGATGCCTCTTCTTTCTTTTTGTTGTCTGATTGCTGTGGCCATGGCTTAGTCTTTAGTACTCTCTCTTTCTAAACTCACTTCCTTGTAGCTTCCTACAACACTCCCAGAGTTATAGCTCTGGCTCAGATGTTCCTGGAGCTCTAGACTCTTCATCTATCTAATTGCTTGCTTAGGATCTCCCCATTGGCCTTGACCTTTTAGCCCAGAATATTCTCTCCCCACTTATCAGAAAGAAGACCAGTGTGACTGGAGCATATCATTCAAGAGTGGGAGGGCCCTAGAGATGAGGTTGGAGAGGAAGGCAAAGGTCAGATTTTTAGGGCCGTTAGGCCGTAGGAAGGAGTCTAGTCTACCTGATCGAAATAAGATATTAAAAGAACACTCTAGCTGCCATGTGGAGAAGGAATTCGAGAAAGGCAAGAAATACAGAAAATAGAAGCTCAGTTAAGAGTCTTTTGCAATAATCCAGGGGCGCCTGGGTGGCTCAGTCAGTTAAGCATCCGATTCTTGGTTTCAGCTCAGGTCATGGTCTCAGGGTCATGAGATTGAGCCCTGTGTCGGGCTCGCACTCAGCACAGAGTCTGCTTGACTTTATCTCTCCCTCTCCCTTTGCCCCTCCCCCATGCTCTCTCTCTCTCAAATAAATAAATAAACCTTAAAAAAATCTTTTGCGATAATCCAGACAAGAGATAATGGTGGCTTAGTCCAAGTAGAAGATTGAAGACAGAGAGAAGTGGACAGAGAAGGGACACTTTTGAAAGTAGCCACAACTGGACTGACTGGAGGATTTGATTTAGAACATGAAGGAAAAAGAGAAATCAGGTAACTCCCAGGTGTTAGAATTAATAATTTCGATGGTGGTTATCATTTACCGGTAGAAGTAGAAGGCAGTGGCTCCTGACTTTTTCATGTTATAACACATAAAAAATAACATTTGTAAGATACAGTGAGTAAACTAGAGGCGATTTACAGAAGTCTTCATGAGGTTTGGTGAAAATTTTCATTATATTTTCTTTATATATTATGTAACTATGATAAGAAAAATAAAATATGAAGTATTAAGGAAGATATATCAAATATGTTTTAAAAATACCTCTCCAATAAAATCTTTTTAAAAATGTAATGAAGAATTCACTTTGGAAAACTGCTTGGAAACAATGAGCTACATTACCTCAGTGAATATGACTTTTTTTTTAAATATCAGGGTTTTTTTTTAAGATTTTTTATTTATTTGAGTGAGAGTGAACACAAGCAGGGAGAGGGAGAGGGGCAGAGAGAGGGGGTGAAGCATACTCCCAGCTGAGCAGGGAGCCTGATGCTGGGCTCAATCTTAGGACGCTGGGATCATGACCTGAGCTGAAGGCAGATGCCTAAACGACTGAGCCACCCAGGCATCCCTTAATATCAGATTTTAAACTTGAAGTAACCATACACAATTCTGATCAAGACCATTTAATGATAAGCTCTTCAAATTCTTAAAAATCATGACAATAAAACCTTTTTCCAGACAGGAGAAAAAATTAGAAATATTTTTCCAACCATTCAAAAATTTCAAGAGTTAAAATGAAACTTAAGGACTTTTAAGGTCTTTGTTGAAATCTCTTGTGATTTTTCTAATGGATTTAAAATCCAATCAAATATTTCCATTTATCTATTTGTTCATTCAACAATTATTTATTGAGGCTTGCCAAGTGCCAGGTACTGTTGTAGGCACCTAAATTGCTAGTATTTCAAAATAACAATGAAGCTCTAGGTTGCAGACTCTACTTGCCTGCCACTAGCTTATCTGTCACAATATGTCATCTGATATATTGGAAGTGAAAGGGTAGAAGCCACCACCTGGAGCCGCACCTCTGTGGGCTCTTTGTCCTGTGCTCTGTGCTCCTTGGGCACCCGGAACTCCTGAGTAGCTCGGTGGCTGCTCTTCAGCTGTTTGCCAAGGGAGAGATTCTTGGCTCAATCCATCAGGCAGAAAAGTGAGGGCCTGGCATGGCTCATTTTGTTGGCTGGTTTGGGGGTTCATGAGGTTGCTGGTCATAGCATCTGGCCCTACACAGTGGTGCTGCTTTCAGGGAAGCTTGGGTAGCTGCCTAGTGCCCCTGATGTCCCCAGAATCCAACAGGTCACCCCCAGCCGGACAGTTCATGGTGCACCTGGGTGCTGTGGCACTGTGTAAGGTGCTCTCGCTTAACCAGTTCTGGTCGGTGAGCAGAACTGTTTAGACAGAATTCTGTCCTCCACCACCCTAAATTCATATGTGAAGCCGTACCCTCCAACATGACTGTGTTCGGAAACAGGGCCGTTATGGAGGTGATTAAGGTTAAATGAGATCATAAGGATGCGGCTGGTTGGAAAAGAGAGAGACAGACAGACATCAGGGATACATACAGAAGAAAGGCCATGTGAGAAGACAGCCATCTGTATGCCAAGGAGCAAGGCCGACGCCTTGACCTTGGACTTCCAGCCTCTGTACTTGTGAGAAAATTAATTTCTGTTGGTTAAGCCACGTAGTCTGCAGCATTTGGTTATGGCAACCCTAGCAGACAAACACAGGAACTGGGCCGAAGGCAGGTGTTTTCAAACTTGGCTTCCAGGTGGGGCCACCTGAGGGGCTTAGGCAATATCCATTAGCCTGGATTCAACCCTCAGAAATTCTGATTTGACTGGCCTGGTGTATAGAAGTTCCACAGGTAAGCCTAAATATCAGCCAAAGTGAGAACTGCTGAGGGAATGGGTATGAAATTTCAAGGAAATAGATTCTTTTTTTTTTAAATTTTAATTTTTTAAGATTTTTTATTTATTTGAGAGAGAGAGAGAGCACAAGCAGGGGGAGCAGCAGAGAGAGAGGGAGAAGCAGTCTCCAGGCCGAGCAGGGAGCCCAATGTGGGGCTCGATCCCAGGAGCTGAGATCATGACCTGAGCCGAAGGCAGATGCTTAACAGACTGAGCCACCCAGGTGCCCCTAGATTCAATTCTACCAGAAAAAACAAACAAGCTTTTGTTTTGGGTCTGCCTAACAAAATGGCGAAAGCCCCATCACTGAAAGTATTTAAGCAGAAGTTGGAGAGAGTGCTAAGGGCTTCCCATGAGAGGGTGCAGCTGATCACCAGAGGGCCATTCTTGCCGGCAGATGGAGCATCCACCCTGTCACCCCCAACATCCGTCTTCGCCTTCGCCTGACCCCACACAGCATGGACAGTCTACTAGGGCACCTTGGATTGCTCTCTGTAGTTTCTGATCCCACTACTCATTCCCTGCCATGTCTTATGAGGGTGTTTCTCTCTGCCCTTCCAGGTCCTCACCATTAATGGAGAGGCTCAACCAGATGTATTCTGTGGTCCTTTCCAGATCTCAGATTTCATCATTTTAATCAAGTAAAAATATAGCTTCCTGATTGTAACAGGAGATGAGAATTAAGTTAGCAATTTCAAGCCGTATCAAGTTCCTCTCTAAGAGAAAGGCAGATTTAGTCAATGAGCTATGCTTATTTCTACACAAATTGAATTAGTGGAAAATGAAAGGGTCACCTGCTGAAGATGTCCCTTTGGCCCCAACAGATAAATGCCTTCTTAGTCTGACTGCCTGGGAAAGCTTAAATTGGTTGTGGGCACACCTGTCAGCCTCGTTTGTAGTTGTTTTGCTGCAAGATGCTTATTATCCTGCAAGTCTGTGCAGTAAGCACAGAAAAGAGAGGCAGTGTCAGACATTCAGATGATCTCTATCTGCAATTTTGAGGCAGACTTCCTTTTTCAGAAAACCCCAGTTTTTTCTCTTAGGACCTTCAACTGATTGAATGATACCCACCCATATTGTCAAGTGTAATGTCCTTTCCTTTAGGTCAGCTGATTTTAGGTGTTAACCACTTCTTCAAAACACCTTCAGAGCAACACCTAGATTAGTGTTTAATTAAATAACTGTGGTAACCTAGCTAAGTTGACACATAAAACTAGTCATTACCAACACTAAGAGGCCAGCAACCTCTGGGCACAACTTTTTTTTTTTAAGATTTTTTTTTTTTAATCTTTGTTTGAGACAGAGAGACAGAGCACAAGCAGAGGGAGAAGCAGTCTCCTCGCTGAGCAAGAAGCCCAACGCGGAACTCGATCCCAGGACCCTGGGATCATGACCTGAGCCAAAGGCAGACACTTAACCTACTGGAGCCACCCAGGCGTCCCTGGGCCGAACTTTTGATTCAGTATCTGTCATCCCCAGGGATTTGGGAGGAAACATTATGTATGACATTAATTTCTCTTTCTTAAATGATCTGGTCTATGTGTGGACATTGCCCCATTGAAAAATTAGTTTTGAAGGTCAAGGTCAAAGAGGACGGTGGAATGATGTTGATGGAAGGGCCTCTCAGAAGCACTGTTAAACAATTGTCACTTCACTAATTCCAATAAAACACTGCTTTCCATTTTCTTTTTTAAATATACAGCCCCATGAACACTCTTGGCTTGTCGGGCCCTCTGTAGCATACCTGTGCATGTTTGCCCTCATCATTTGAGCTGTATGCTTACTAAGAGTGAGTTGTTTGTTCCCAAACCTGTTTATGCCCATTGTTCTTGCTAGTATCTCCTTATTTGTAAATCGAGGTGCTTGACCAGATCATCTTTTAGTCCCTCTTCTCATCCTCCTCCCCTGATTTCTTTCCTCTCTAAACCTCAGCCAATTAAAAGCAAGAGAGAAGTGGACACATCCAGGACTCTGTGCCCTCCTTATCAAAAATATACCACTGGGATTCAAAAACATTTCATTGAGCAAAACTATTCTTTGGTAGGTCTCCTTAATCAAGCGTGATGGTACTGCTGTGTAATGTTTGGATTGTACAGGTGTAAATAGAGCCTAAGGAGGCCAGTAAGAGGGCAAGATGGGCAGAGTGGTCATGTCAGGAGGAGATGAGGTTGACGGGGGCTGGGCAGGGCTGTCTCCAATGGCCCAGGCATGAGTGAGTGCTGTTGGCTTCAAGGCCTTCAGGTTCTGCCTGATTATTGCTCCCCAGCCCATGCTATAAGAAGAAGGCATAGTCATCATGGTTCTGATGGGTGCTGGAGCCTGTAATAATAAGTCTAATCAATCTTGCTGACACTTCCTGTTTTAGTTGGTGCTATAACAAATTGTTTCTTTGCTGAAGTTCATCCCACATCTCAGTGGTGTGTATGTGTGTGTGTGTATATTTGGGGGAGTGGGGAATGCTTAAGGAAGCATGCTAAATTTTAAGAAGCCATAGAGTGCATGGTGGAGGTCATAAAAGAAACTAGTTCTCTGTTTATCTTATGTTAGTCTTCCCGTTTGATTTTAATCCAGAAAGCAGAAAATGTTTTTTAATTGCAGTCTGTGAACATTTCTCCTTTATGTTTTGGATTGTTTTGGCCTCAAATGACTACATGAAAAGTTTCTTTATTGACTTATGGTATACAATTTAAATCCCTTCTCTGGGAGCCTGGGCATGCTGATATTTCTATAAAACATTCTTATCCAAGGCAGGAAGGTTTCCACTGGGAAAAAATTTGGTAGGAGAAACCAAATTCCTTTGTCAGTATCCCCCGGTGAAATCCATTTGTTTTGCTCTCTCCATGTACTGTGGGTGTATCCTCAACTTTTTATCAGTGATTTTGAGTTTCTGATGTAAAACTTCATACATTCAAGGACTGGAGGAAAATTTTAGGGAAAAGAATCGTGTAACAATGACAGATGGTCTCAGAGTCTCTTATGATCCTTTGAGTTATAGCATTCTATGTACTATATTTTAGGACATTTTAAGTTATTTACTTGGTAATTTCATTCAAATGTCTTACTAGCACCTTAAAGTCAGTATGTGATCACCTTGTTATTTTCTGGCCCAAACCTGCTCTTTTTCTGTTCTCTACACTAATAACTAGAACTATGAAGGTCAGGGCTGTCTGATCACAAAGGCAGCCTAGACTCTTCTCTCTCCTTTGTGCACTACACCTAGGGAAAGCATATAATTTATCCCTCACATCAGGATACTTTTGTAAATCCAGGAGGGTACTGTTAATAATTAGGCCAGGACAACAAATTGAAGCTGTCTTGGGCAAACTGAGACCTATGGTCTCCACATGATCTCCATTACACTCCTTAAATGTCACTCAGCCTGCTTCCTCCTTTAGGTGCCTTTGCCACTGCATTGGTTGGGCCCCCAGCAGCCCTGACCTGGACTGTTATACCAGCCTCGTCTCCCCGCTTCCTTCCTGGCCTTCTCCAATTCATCCACCATCCCCATCCAGGTCACTCTCTGGCTTAAATCCCATCAGTGGCTCTGTGGACTAGAGGATAAAGACCAGACTCCTTAGTATAGAACACAAGGCCCTTCTGGATGGCTTCTTGCCTTTCTAGCATCATTCCCACCCATTTCTTCTCTGCACCCACTTCTCTGGTTTTTCTGACTTGCTTGCAGTACCTGACACAAACCATCATGTGTCATGCTTTTATGCATGATATCCGCTTGCTTAAAATGCTTAGCCCTCTTGCCTGCCTGCCTGCCTGAAATAGTTCAAGACTTAGCTCAAAGGACACTTACTGAGGAAGACTCTTGTAATATAATAATGTGTGGATTTAGTGTAAAAGTACCCTGATGATAAGACCTGTCCTTGATCATTCTCAAGAAGTTTTGGGCCTCAGGACCCCTACTGTTCCTGTGTGAAATTTAAACAGGTGCCCCCCCTCCCCCTAGGCAGTTATAGCTCCTACAAGCTCACAGTTGGAAAGCAGAGTTTGGCCTGGATTTTGGACTGCCGCTCCTACCCACTTTTTCTTGGGTACACAGACTGCATTCTAAACCAAAGATGCAGGCCACCCCAATACTCTGCACACAGTAGGGACTAGGTGGATATCTGGGGGATGAAAGTCCTCTAGGATGTGAAATCACCTAGTTTCATCATTGTTACACCAAGTCTACCAAAGGGCATGTGCTATCACCCTACCCTCCCTGTTAGCTACTCCTTTCTCCCTGAGGACGCCTTCTTCCTTGCTGCCATCATCTTCCTGCCCATCACACTGGACTCTTCCCAGTGAGTCCTTTGATCTTTTATTTCATTTTCTTGCTGTCTTTTTTGGCTGGTAAGTGCCAGTTCAGATTGTCAATGTCTTTTTTTCAGAGTGATACTGACTTATGTCCACTTACTTAACCTTACCTTTTTGACCTGCTCACCTGATGAGCACAGCAATTTAGTCATCATTTATCCATGTGACTCTTGATGAAAAGTGTATGCCTTTGCGGTATTATTTAAGGTTGTAAGTGAAAGCAACTCAATCTGAACAAACTTAAGCAAAAGGGGTCTTTAGTATGTGGATTCTGCTCTGTCTAGTGGATACCAAGAATAGGGTTGCAGCGGCCTCAGAGGACCTAGGACCAGGCACAAGAATGCCATCAGGACACTCTCTGCCTCTTGCATTTCCTGCTCTCTGCACGTCTGCTTTATTTATCTCTCTGCCAATTTGTTGTCTCTGTTTTTCTGGCTCACACAATAAAAAAAGTCACTGGGAAGCTCTGGGTTTTTGTGGTACAACGTTACGTACCTGAGAGGGATGGAATGACTCTCTCAATCCCATTTCCAAAGTCCTGAGGCAGAGACTCAGTGTTTTAGTGGGGTCCAGATGCACTGTCCTGGACCTGTGGGGAGTGGCATGTAAGAGCTTGGTAGCCTCTGCAGCAATCATATACATGCAAGCAGGAGGGGAGGGCTCATTCATTTACTCTCAACAAGGGTTGACCATGTGCCCCATGTGTGTCCACACTGCGCTAGACACTGGGGAGATGGTGGGGAGCAAGCAGACCTGCCCTCTTAGAACTTATGTTTTAATGAGGGAGAGAAGCCATTCACTAGGAGCCAAATAAACAGTATTTTTCTAAATTAAATTCAATTTAATTAACGTATAGTGTATTGTTAGTTTCAAGGGTAGAATTTAGTGAGTCATCAGTTGCATATAACACCCAGTGCTCCTTACATCACACGCTCTCCTTAACGCCCATCACCCAGTCACCCCATCCTCCCACACACCTCCCCTCCAGCAACCCTCTGTTTGTTTCCTAGAGTTAAGAGTCTCTTATGGTTTGTCTCCTTCTCTGATTGCATCTTATTTATTTTTTCCCTCCCTTCCCCTATGTTCATCAGTTTTGTTTCTTAAATTCTACGTATGAGTGAGATCATATGATATTTGTCTTCCTCTGACTGATTTATTTCGCTTCACGTAATACCCTCTAGCTCCATCCAAGTCGTTGCAAATGGTAAGAGTTCATTCTTTTTGATGGCTGAGTAATAATCCATTACACACACGCACACGCACACACACACACACACACACACACACCCCACATCTTCTTTATCCATTCATGTATTAATGGACATCTGGGCTCTTTCCATGTTTTGACTCCAAATAAACAGTGTTAAGTCGATGATGGGTATAAATAGGGTCAGAGAAAGCAGCTCTGAAGGAATGGCATTTAAACTACAAGTGAAGGATGACAATGAATGGGCCCTTGTAAGAGCAGGGCAAAAGCCTCCTGGGCTTGTCCAGGACCAGGAGAGAACAAGTGCGAAGGCTCTGAGTTGGAGCGAAGGAGTGGGGTGCCTGAAAATCCGAGGCAAGCCCTCTGAGGTGACAGAGCAAGTGAGGATGAAAGTGTTATGACATGATGTTGGACAGGAAACACTTGCAGGTCACAGTCATGACACTCGGCAACGGGAGGTCATTGAAAGGTTTGAGAGGCATCAGCATCGCCAGGCCCAGGGGCTGTATGGGAGGCATGGATTGGGCAGGTAGGTGTGGAAGTTGGGGGACTGGGAGCTTTGGGCCTACAGATGGTCCCCAATTTATGGTGGTTCAATTTACGATTTTCCAACTCTACTGTGGTGTGAAAGCAATATGCATTCCATAGAAAGTGTACTTCCAAGTGTGAATTTTGATCTTTTCCCTGGCTGGTGACATGCAATAAGATCCTCTCCCATGACACTGGGCAATGACAGCTAGCCAGAGTTCTGGTCATCCCTGTAATCACATGGTTAGACAACCGATACACTCACAACCATTCTGTCTTTCACTTTCAGTACAGTATTCAATAAATTACATGAGATATTCAGTGCTTTGCTATAAAATAGGCTTTGCATCAGATGATTTGACCCAACTGTGGCCTAATCTAAGTATTCTGAGCACGTTTAAGGTAGGCGAGACTAAGCTCTTTTGTTCAGTAGCTTAGGTATATTAGATGCATTTTCAAACTTCAGTGGGTTTATCAGGACATAAGTTGAGGAAGATCTGTAGACCGTTTGAACTCTGATGATACTAGTGGAAATCCCTTTGGGATTTCTTGGGTATGGAAATGGGGGAAGGGAAGAATCAGCAATGTCCCCTGGAATTTGGCTTGAATAACTGGGTGGATCATCGTGGTGTCATTTACTGAAAAACCTGGAAGGAGGCACAGGCTGGGGTGGTGGGCTGGGGTAAAATCAACAGGTCCATTTAGTTGACCAATTTTGAGATGTCTGTAGGATATCCAGATAGAGTCATCAGGCAGTCACTTGGATACATTAATTTGGAGCTGTTAAGAGAGATCTAGGCTAGACACAGAAATTTGGAAATGCACACATAGATCAGTATTTCAAGTGGTAGCACACATAATGTGCTTGACACCCAGGGTGGATCTTTTTTTTCCCCAAATGTTTAACATTTATTTATTAATTTTAAGATTTTATTTATTTTAGTGTATGTGTGTGCACGAGAGAGAGAGAGAGAGAGAGAGAGAGAGAGAGAATAAGAGGTGGAGGGGCAGAGGGAGAAGCAGATTTCCCACTGAGCAGGGAGCCCAACACAGGGCTCCATCCCAGGATCCTGGAATCATGACCTGAGTGGAAGGCAGATGCTTAACTGACTGAGCCACTCAGGTGCCCCAGAGTGGATCTTTTTTTAATACTCCCTCCTTTATATGACAAAATATTTTTCACAATAATCCTGTAATAATTGGAAATATTCAAATTTTCTTGATTTATTCTTTAGTTTTAAAATAAAAAATTAACAAGTAAAATTACAAGAATGCATTTTCATTTTAAAGATATTTTCCAAAGCTAGTAAAATATTTATGAATTATATTTTACACTTACCAACAAAAGTATTACACTTTGTAGTTCACACTCAGTTTCACTGTTTTAAGTTTTGAAGACAAATACTCTGAATGTTCACAGAGCATGACAGATGAAATAACTCGTTTGATTTTGTCATTTTTATGGTCACTGTGCTGTCATTGCTTATTCTGAATCTACTGCCTAATCACAGGGACATGTGGTACTCCAGGGGGAGGAGACATGAACTGTATCTGACACAAGACTGAGTAATTTCAAAGTACTATGAACCTTTCTTGAAATGAATGCATGCTGCTGAGTCTGCAGGTGTTCTGTGGGAGAAAGGAAGGGCTGACAATATAAATGGGTTTTTCCAACTTTCCTGTAGAATACACACTTACTAAAGAAAAGTAATACAAATAATGATAATTTGAAACTTCAGACTTTTATTAAAACTCAACAGTAATTAAACTATTTTTTAGAATATAAATCGATAAAAGACAACTTCCCCTCTAAAAAGAGTATTTTATGACTGATGCTGTCTAGAATTGGTGACACCAAAATTCAGACCCACACATAATTGGCATATTGTTTCAAAAATCTCTATAGACCATGCACTCTCTTATGGATTGTACCAGGGATAAGCAGCACCCACTGCCTTGCCCTGGGTATGCCTCCGATTTTAAGCTGTGGGAATGGCTGAAACAACCTCGGAAGAGCATGCATCTGGAGGAAAAGTACTAGGACCAAACCTTGCCACATTCTTATATGTAGGGAGTTAGGGAAAGAAAAATGAACCAGAAAAGGAGGCATAGGAAGAACAGCTAGTGAAGTAGGAGGGAAATCAGGAGTCTAGTTTCACAGAAGCCGAGAGAGAAATATATTTTAAGGAGAGTGGGGTTGGTGGGGTCCCGTGCTGCTCAAAGATCATATAAGATGATGGCTGAAAAATGACCCTTGCATTCTGCAGCCAAGATATGGTTGCTGACTTGAACAAGGTCAGTTTCAGGGGCGTGATGGCAGCGGGAGCCAGACGGAAGTAGCTAGAGAGTGAGCAGGACCTGATCAAGGAGGGGCCGTGCAGGGGCGCCTGGGTGGCTCAGTTGGTTAAGCAACTGCCTTCGGCTCAGGTCATGATCCCGGATTCCCAGGATCGAGTCCCGCATCGGGCTTCCTGCTCAGCAGGGAGTCTGCTTCTCCCTCTGACCCTGCCCCCTCTCATGTGCTCTCTCTCTCTCTCTCAAATAAATAAATAAAATCTTTAAAAAAAAAAGGAGGGGCCGCGCATCTGGGTGGCTAGTGTGAAAAGCTTTGCCAAAAAGGGAACAAAAAAATGAAGCAGCAGCTGGAGGAGAATTTGGATCAAGGAAGGTTTGAAACTGCATATACTGTAGTGTACTTGTATCCTAGCAGGAAAGATAACAGAGAGGAAGATGCAGATGATGCAAGAGAAAGAGGGAGTAACTGAAGGGGTACAGTCCTGCAGAAGGTCAGAGGGGAGAGAATCTGGAATAGTGCTTCTCAAGCAGTGATTCTCTGAGGATATTGATGCTGCTGGTCTGTGGACCATATTTTGAGTAGTGAAGATGTAAGGCATGGGCAGGAAAATGGCATTTGATAAAAATTAGTGAAAACGTTGGTGCATTTGAATACAAACTTTAAAATTCTGTAAAACCAGAACACCATAAACTTGGTTGAAGGCTAGATGTGAGAGAGGGAAAAATATTTGCAATTTATGTGACAAATGGTTAATTATATTCATGTTGAAAAAAATATACAAAGCCACAGGAAAAAACAATGCAATAATAAATGGACAAGAGACACGAACAAGTAATTCACAAATGAAGAGCTCAATAAACATAAAAAAATTCCATCTCCATAGTAATGAGGAAAATCAAAATAACTGAGATACACTACCATACTTATTAAGTTGCAAAATGTGAAAAACTGACAATTCCACAATTCTAGAGGTGAATTAACATGTACTCCCAAACACAGCTGATAGGAGTAATTTGGTAATACTTAACAGAGTTGAAGATGCTCATGTACTAAAATATAGAAATTCCACTTCTAGGTATATATGCCAGAGAAATTCTTATACATATTATACAAAAATATGTATAAGAATATTAATTAAAATCTTGTTTATAGTAGAGAAAATGACAAGCAACTTAATGTCCATCAGTAGGAGAATGGAAAAATACATCGGCGTAGCCACACAATTGAAAACTCTTCAACACTGAAAATTAGTAAACTAGTGTTGTTCATCAACATGGAAAAATCTTTTAAAAATGTTGAGGGGCACCTGCGTGGCTCAGTCAGTTAAGCTTCCGACTCTTGATTTCTGCTCAGGTCATGATCCCAGGGTCCTGGGTTTGAGCCCCACATCAGGCTCCCTGCTCAGCAGGGAGTCTGGTTCTCCCTCTGCCCTTCACCCCACTCATGTTCTCTCTCATGCGCTCTCTCTCAAATAAATAAATAAATAAATAAATAAATAAAATCTTTAAAAATATTTTCTCTCTTTCTCTTTCTCTGCCCTTCCTCCCCCTTTTTCTCCAGCTCTATAAATAAATAAATAAGATAGATAGAAAAGTAAAAATGTTGAGAGGGATGCCTGGCTGGTTCAGTTGGAAGAGCATGTGACTCTTGATCTCCTAGTCCTAAATTCAAGCCCCATGTTGGGTGTAGAGATTACTTAAATAAATAAAAAAATTTAAAAAATTAAAATGTTGAGTGAAGAAAGCAAGATATAGATTTATAGGTACAACATGATAGCAATTTATATAAAGTTTAAAACTTGCGAGACAAAGCTATATACTGTTTATGAATACACACACAGGGAGAAGTATAAAATATTCATGGGACTGATAGATGATAAAAAATTCAGGTTAGTGGTTACTTCTGAGGAAGAAGGGAGGGAGAGATGAGGGATGGAAGACTGTGATCAGGGAGGGAAATACAGGGATAACTGTATCAGTAATGCTTTATTTCTTCAAAAGAAATGTAAAACAAACATGACAATTTTCAGATTATGTAGAGCTGAAGAGTAGATACAGGAGTGTTTGTTACGGTATTCTCTGTATTTTTCCCTATGTTTGAAATATAAGTAAAATTTTAAGAAAAAGAATAAGCGACATTAAGTTCTAATCACTTAAAAGTGAACAGAAGTTCTTTTCAGAATCATCACAAAAACTCTTCATTGGACTCAAGGCTTCCAGCCTAAACATTATTCCAGTTGCCTGTGTTTCCCAGTATTAAGTACAAGAATGAGATTGGAGTGGGGTGGGAGTTTAGAACTCAGCTACTTATGTCTGGTGGGTAGGGAATGGTGAGGGTAGTAGATGGTGAGGAAGGATTTGGGGACAAGGCACTCCTAATTTTCTCACAGGTCCCTTACTATCTCCGTGGTTCAAAATAACAGTAGAGTCATCCTCTTCTAACAAAACTTGCTCTCCTAAGGCACCTTTATCTAAAAAATAAAAAGCAATTTCTGATTTCATGCTAATTTCCTCTTTGTTATTTTACTAGCAACTGCATTGTTTATTTTTAGATTACATTGACAAGTGCATAGTTGTTTCTTCAACCTTATGTAATAATAGACTCATTGATTAACTTGAGAACTTAACGCAACATTTGTTATCTTAGGAATATGCGTCCCAAGAGTTAAACAATAGAGTACCAGTATTCTTTTGGATTCCCAACTATTTGTAAATCTGGGGCAATCCTTTCCCAAATAGATTTTTTTTTTTTTTTTTGAGATAGAGACAGAGAGAGTGTGTACCTGTGTGCCGGGTGGAGAGGCGGCAGGAGAGGAGAGAGAGAACCTCAAGCATGGTCCATGCCCAGCATGGAGTTCAAGGCAGGGCTCGATCTCATGACCCTGAGATCATGACCTGAGCTGAAATCGAGAGTCGGTCACTTAACCCACTGAGCCACTCAGGCGCCCCTCCAAATAGATTATTGTAGTGGCTTCTGTTCTTCCCCTTGGGAACATAATTTTGCAGTTCCTCACATCCAGAGATGGACTCTCTTTCTCTGCCCTTTAAAATCTGGGCTGACTATGTCTTATTTGGGGCCAACAGGGGGTGGTAAAGAGACCTTGTGTCAGTTCCGAGGCTAGATGTCAAGAGACCTTGATTGCTTTTAATTTTTTTCTCAGAACTTTGCCATTGTCTTAAACAAAAACTTGGGATAGGCTGCTGGAGGACACCTCACCATGTGAGGGCAGGGCAAAGTCATACCAGACTAGCCAAAGCCATCGTAGACCAGTCAATCCACAATGAACATTATGAGTGAGCCTGAGATCAGCCATATCTCATCTACATCAGCGTAACTCATGAGAACTTAAAGTAGTTGGTTTTTTTAAAAGATTTTATTTATTTATCCGTGAGAGACAGAAAGAGAGAGAGAGAGAGAGAGAGAGAGAGGCAGAGGAAGAAGCAGACTCCCAAGGAGCAGAAATTAGTTGTTTAAGCCACACAGTTTTGGGTTGACTTGTTAAACAGCCATAACTAGCTGACACAATTATGCAGCCTTGAACCTTGGGAAATAGTACTTGAGATGGAAGCTGAGCGCTCTGTGATCACATACAGCAACACTTTTCAGTTGCTTGCGACTTCAGTATAGCACATGCTAGAAATGCATTTCTCTAAACATTGCGTTGTGGCTGTCATTAGCTCATGAAGAAGTGGTGGGTTTTTGACGTATTCTGTTGAAAAGCATTCATGGGAAAAGGCCAGGTAATTTTACTTAGGTTCTTTAACCCTGACTTTCTTCATGCCTGTCACATGACCGTCTCGAATCTTAATGTTATAGCAACATAATCACATTCTTTTGCTCATTAAGTAAATAGTAGACTAGAATTTCAATTTGGCTACTTCTTTGAGGGAGAAAATTGTTGCAGTGATACTGATGAAATGCTCACAGACTTACATGCCCATAAAAATATCTCAATTATTTGTGTCATTTTCTTTTTTCCTTTGGCCTTTCTCCATAAGCATCCACTTGGCATATTGCACAAAGGGATGTTTTCCAGCAGAAGGGGAAGAAAATGTTCACCTGTTTTAAAAAGCTGTCACCAGGATTCTGACACAGGCAAGGATTTTTCCTCTCATCCCCATATTACTTCCCTGAACAGACTGTAATTTCATCAATTTTCCATGCTTATGGTCATGAATGGTTGGCATTACCATATCTTAGTGTTAACAAAACGGGGATTTCATGGCTCCAGTTTTCACTTGAAGACAAGGAAGGCGCGAAGACCTCAGCAGAAATATGGTGTGTCTCCTGTTGGCCTGAACATGCCTCTGCGTGTAGGCTTTCCTTTGCTTTCTTTTTCTTTTGTGTGGATGTCCGTGGCAGACTTACCCCTCACCCTCCATGCTCCACCCACCCATCCCCTGGCCCAATCTCCTCAGGTAACAAGGAGGCTGAAATCTTTTCCAAAGCCTTTTTTTTTTTTTTTTTTTGAGCCCTAGAATGTTGGTGCTTAAGAAATCTGGACTCTTCTTTCCTTCCAGAATCTAAGTAGAAGCAATGTATGGGGAAACTTAAATAACATTTATAATAACAGATTTATTTCTCTCTGCATTTACTAGACTCTTCATATGGCTTTGAAATGAGATAAAGGCATTTATTCTTTTAAAATTTGTCATTGTAAATTATGATAAAACCTACTGGATGTTGAAGGAACTCTGACATGTGGGGGAAATGTGTTGTTACTTGAAGTTATTTCTCACTCTCCTACTTATCAGCTGTAGGACTCTGGGCAAATTATTGTAGCTTTTCTGTGCCTCAATTTTCTCACACGTTAAATGATAATAGGAATGCCTGCTTCAAAAGATTATGGGCCTTAAGTTTGCTAGGACCTTAAAATGCTTAGATCAGGGCTTGGCACGTGTAAGCACTCAATAAATGTTAATTTTAGTTATTCTTCATTTTTGTTAAAACCATTTATACATGTTTTATTTTTAGGATTTTATTCTTCCTTATAAATACTTCCTCATAATCTACTACATGAATTTGATTGTCAACAACTTATAACAGGGTTTTATATTTGGTTCCGATGGCCCTATGGGTGTGGACAGAACAGGGATTATCATACCTATTTTACAGATGAGGGGGGAAAATTACACATAGAATTATATGATCCACGTGATCAGCAATTCTACCTGTAGGTATATACCCAAAGGAATAGAAAACAGAAATTTAAGCAGATATTTGTACAACAGTGTTCATAGTGGCATATTCACAATAGCCAAAGGATGGAAGCAACCCAAGTGCCCATGGATGCATGAATGAATAAACAAAATGTGGTGTGTATATATACACATAATCAGTGGTCAGTGATCAATCGTACTATCCAACAACTTTCATTTTTCACTTAATATTATATCTTTACATTCCAAAATATTTACCTACCTTATTCTCTAATAGCTGCATAATGTTCCCAAACATTTTCCCCTCTTTCCCTCTTATAAAAATACTAACTTATTGTATTATAATTAAGATATAATAAAATACACTCATTTAAAATATGCTATTCATTGAGTTTTGATAAACCCACCAATCAAGACTTAGAACATTTTTATCACCTCTAGAAATTCCCTCAAAAGTATCCAAGTCAATTCCTCATCTCACCCCAGCACCCTCCAAGCAACCACTGATCTAATTTCTCTCTCTCTCTTTTTTTAAAGATTTTATTTATTTATTTGTCAGAGAGAGAGAGAGCACAAGCAGGGGGAACAGCAGAGGGAGAGGGAGAAGCAGGCTCCCCACTGAGCAAGGAGCCCGATGTGGGACTCCATCCCAGGACTCCAGGATCATGACCTGAGCTGAAGGCAGATGCTTAACCGACTGAGCCACCCAGGTGCCCCTGATCTAATTTCTATAACTATAGATTCAATTTGCCTGTTCCAGAATGCCATATAATGGGATCATGCTGAGTGTGGCTGAGTACTTTTGCTCAGCATAATGTTTGAGATCTGTGCTCCTTTTTATGGTTGAGCAGTGTTCCATGATATGAATATACCATAATTGGTTTATCCATTCACCTGATGATAACATTATTTAGGTTTTGACAACATTTGGGTTGTTTCCACTCTGGTGATATTATGAATGATGCTGCCATGGACATTCATATGTAAGCTGTTTTGTTTTTTTTCCTAGATGTGTTTTCATTTCTCTTGAGGAAACGTCTAAGAGTGAAATTGTTGTGTTATATGTAGAGCATGTGTTCAACTTTATAACATACTGCCAAACTATTTTCCAAAGTGGTTGTACCACTCACAATGTATGAGAACTTCACTTGCTCTACATCCTCATCAGGACTTGGGATCTGATTGTGGTTTTAATTTGCATTTACCTGGTTACTAAATGATGTTGATCAACTTTTCATATGTTTATTGGCTGACTCTGTGTGTGTGTATTATTTTGTGAAGTGCTTGTACAAATTGCCCATTTTTAAAGTAGCTTTTCTTATTATTGAGTTGTAAGTGTTCTTTGTATTTATTCTGACTCAAGTCCTTTGTCAGGTATATGTATCATGGATATCTTTTTCCTAGTATGAAGACTGGCATTTCTTTTCTGTGTTCCTTGAAAATCAGACTTTTAAATTTTAGTGAAATCGAATTTGTCAATATTTTTCTCTTATTGCTAGTGCTTTTTATTGTGCTTGAGAAATCTTTGCCCATCACAAGAGGATGCAGATTTCCTTCTGTTTCTTCTGGACATTTTATAGTTTCAACTTTTACATTTAGGCCTATGATCCATTTTGAGTTTATTTTTGTATAAGTGTGAGGTAGAGGTTAAGGTTCATTTTCTTTCATAGAGATATCCAGTTGTTCTAGCACCATTAGCCATTAATTGAAATAAATTCCTTTCTTTCCCCATTGAATTATATTATGGATACTATTTTTGAAAATCATCTGAACTCTTTCTTTCTTCTCCTCTGTTTATCTTTATGTCTATCCTTACTCTCCTAGCACACATCTTGATTGCTATAATTTTATGAATCTTAAAATCAGGTATTAAAAGCTCTCTAAATTGACTATTCTTTTTAAAAATTGTCTTAATTATTCTAGTTATTTTGCATTTCCACATAAGTTTTTAAATCAGTTTTTCAATTTCTTTAAAAAAACCTGCTTGGATTTTCATTTGAATTGCTTTGAATATAGAGATCAATCTGTGGAAAAGGGACATTTTAGTAATATTGAGTCTACCAATCCATGAACATTTGGGGCTTCTTTAATTTTTACCAGTACTGGGGTTTTTTGTTTTGACTGTACTGATCCTAATTATATTTTGTTAAACTTATCCCTGGGTTTTCAAATTTTTTGATGCTTTTTTTTAAATTTTTTTAATTTTTAATTTTTAATTTTTTTATTGTTATGTTATTCACCATACATTACATCATTAGTTTTGGCTGTAGTGTTCCATGATTCATTGTTTGTGCATAACACCCAGTGCTCCACGCAGAATGTGCCCTCTTTAATACCCATCACCAGGCTAACCCATCCCCCCACCCCCCTCCCCTCTAAAACCCTCCGTTTGTTTTTCAGAGTCCATTGATTCTCATGGTTCGTCTCCCCCTCCGATTTCCCCCCATTCATTCTTCCCCTCCTGCTATCTTCTTCTTTTTTTTTTCTTAACATATATTGCATTATTTGTTTCAGAGGTACAGATCTGTGATTCAACAGTCTTGCACAATTCACAGCACTCGCCATAGCACATACCCTCCTCAATGTCTATCACCCAGCCACCCCATCCCTCCCACCCCCCCCACCACTCCAGCAACACTCAGTTTGTTTCCTGAGATTAAGAATTCCTCATATCAGTGAGGTCATATGATACATGTCTTTCTCTGATTGACTTATTTCACTCAGCATAACACCCTCCAGTTCCATCCACGTCATTGCAAATGGCAAGATCTCATTCCTTTTGACGGCTGCATAATATTCCATTGTGTATATATACCACCTCTTCTTTATCCATTCATCTGTCGATGGACATCTTGGCTCTTTCCACCGTTTGGCTATTGTGGACATTGCTGCTATAAACATTGGGGTGCACGTACCCCTTCGGATACCTACATTTGTATCTTTGTGGTAAATACCCATTAGTGCAATTGCTGGATCGTATGATAGCTCTATTTTCAACTGTTTGAGGAACCTCCATACTGTTTTCCAGAGGGGTTGCACCAGCTTGCATTCCCACCAACAGTGTAGGAGGGTTCCCCTTTCTCCGCATCCCCGCCAACATCTGTCGTTTCCTGACTTGTTAATTTTAGCCATTCTGACTGGGGTGAGATGGTATCTCATTGAGGTTTTGATTTGGATTTCCCTGATGCCGAGCGTTGTTGAGCACTTTTTCATGTGCCTGTTGGCCATTTGGATGTCTTCTTTGGAAAAATGTCTGTTCATGTCTTCTGCCCATTTCTTGATTGGATTATTTATTCTTTGGGCATTGAGTTTGATAAGTTCTTTATAGATTTTGGATACTAGCCCTTTATCTGATATGTCATTTGCAAATATTTTCTCCTATTCTGTTGGTTATCTTTTGGTTTTGTTGACTGTTTCTTTTGCCATGCAAAAGCTTTTTATCTTGATGAAATCCCAATAGTTCATTTTTGCCCTTGCTTCCCTTGCCTTTGGCGATGTTTCTAGGAAGAAATTGCTGCGGCTGAGGTCAAAGAGGTTGCTGCCTGTGTTCTTTAGGATTCTGATGGACTCCTGTTTCATGTTTAGGTCTTTCAACCATTTGGAGTCTATTTTTGTGTGTGGTGTAAGGAAATGGTCCAGTTTCATTCTTCTGCATGTGGCTGTCCAATTTTCCCAACACCATTTGTTGAAGAGACTGTCTTTTTGCCATTGGACATTCTTTCCTGCTTTATCAAAGATGAGTTGACCATAGAGTTGAGGGTCCATTTCTGGGCTCTCGATTCTGTTCCATTGATCTATGTGTCTGTTTTTGTGCCAGTACCATACTGTCTTGATGATGACAGCTTTGTAATAGAGCTGGAAGTCCGGAATTGTGATGCCGCCAGCTTTGCTTTTCTTTTTCAACATTCCTCTGGCTATTCGGGGTCTCTTCTGTTTCCATACAAATTTTAGGATTATTTGTTCCATTTCTTTGAAAAAAGTGGATGGTATTTTGATGGGGATTGCATTGAATGTGTAGATTGCTCTAGGTAGCATTGACATCTTCACAATGTTTGTTCTTCCAATCCATGAGCGTGGAACGTTTTTCCATTTCTTTATATCTTCCTCAATTTCTTTCATGAGTATTTTATAGTTTTCTGAGTACAGATCCTTTGCCTCTTTGGTTAGATTTATTCCTAGGTATCTTATGGTTTTGGGTGCAATTGTAAATGGGATCGACTCCTTGATTTGTCTCTCTTCTGTCTTGTTGTTGGTGTATAGGAATGCCACTGATTTCTGTGCATTGATTTTATATCCTGCCACTTTACTGAATTCCTGTATGAGTTCTAGCAGTTTTGGGGTGGAGTCTTTTGGGTTTTCCACATACAGTATCATATCATCTGCAAAGAGTGAGAGTTTGACTTCCTCTTTGCCGATTTGGATGCCTTTGATTTCTTTTTGTTGTCTGATTGCTGTGGCTAGGACTTCTAATACTATGTTGAATAGCAGTGGTGAGAGTGGACATCCCTGCCACGTTCCTGACCTGGGGGAAGGTGAGAGCTTTCCCCCAATGAGAATGATATTTGCTGTAGGTTTTTCATAGATGGCTTTTATGATATTGAGGTATGTACCCTCTATCCCTATACTCTGAAGAGTTTTGATCAAGAAAGGCTGCTGTACTTTGTCCAGTGCTTTCTCTGCATCTATTGAGAGGATCATATGATTCTTGTTCTTTCTTTTCTTAATGTATTGTATCACGTTGATTGATTTGCGGATGTTGAACCAGCCTTGCAGCCCAGGGATAAATCCCACTTGGTCGTGGTGAAGAATCGTTTTAATGTACTGTTGGATCCTATTGGCTAGTAGTTTGGTGAGAATTTTTGCATCCATGTTCATCAAGGATATGGGTCTGTAATTCTCCTTTTTGATGGGGTCTTTGTCTGGTTTTGGGATCAAGGTAATGGTGGCCTCATAAAATGAGTTTGGAAGTTTTCCTTCCATTTCTATTTTTTGGAACAGTTTCAGAAGAATAGGTATTAATTCTTCTTTAAATGTTTGGTAGAATTCCCCTGGGAAGCCATCTGGCCCTGGGCTTTTGTTTGTTGGGAGATTTTTGATGACTGCTTCAATTTCCTTAGTGGTTATGGGTCTGTTCAGGTTTTCTATTTCTTCCTGGTTCAGTTTTGGTAGTTGATACATCTCTAGGAATGCATCCATTTCTTCCAGGTTATCTAATTTGCTGGCATAGAGTTGCTCATAATATGTTCTTATAATTGTTTGTATTTCTTTGGTGTGGGTTGTGATCTCTCCTCTTTCATTCATGATTTTGTTGATTTGGGTCATTTTTCTTTTTGATAAGTCTGGCCAGGGGTTTATCAATCTTGTTAATTCTTTCAAAGAACCAGCTCCTAGTTTCGTTGATCTGTTCTCTGTTCTTTTGGTTTCCATTTCGTTGATTTCTGCTCTGATCTTTATTATTTCTCTTCTCCTGCTGGGTTTAGGCTTTATTTGCTGTTTTTTTCTCTAGCTCCTTTTGGTGTAGGGTTAGGTTGTGTATCTGAGACCTTTCTTGTTTCTTGAGAAAGGCTTGTATTGCTATATACTTTCCTCTCAGGACTGCCTTTGCTGTATCCCAAAGATTTTGAACAGTTGTGTTTTCATTTTCATTGGTTTCCATGAATTTTTTAAATTCTTCTTTAATTTCCTGGTTGACCCATTCATTCTTTAGTAGGATGCTCTTTAGCCTCCATGTATTTGAGTTCTTTCCGACTTTCCTCTTGTGATTGAGTTCTAGTTTCAAAGCATTGTGGTCTGAAAATATGCAGGGAATAATCCCAATCTTTTGGTAGCAGTTGAGACCTGATTTGTGACCTAGGATGTGATCAATTCTGGAGAATGTTCCATGGGCACTAGAGAAGAATGTGTATTCCGTTGCTTTGGGATGGAATGTTCTGAATATGTCTGTGAAGTCCATTTGGTCCAGGGTGTTGTTTAAAGTCTTTATTTCCTTGTTGATCTTTTGCTTAGATGATCTGTCCATTTCAGTCAGGGGGGTGTTAAAGTCCCCCACTATTATTGTATTGTTGTCAATGTGTTGCTTTGCTTTTGTTATTAATTGCCTTATATAATTGGCTGCTCCCATGTTAGGGGCATAGATATTTACAGTTGTTAGATCTTCTTGTTGGATAGACCCTTTAAGTAGGATATAGTGTCCTTCCTCATCTCTTATTACAGTCTTTGTTTTAAAATCTAATTTGTCTGATATAAGGATTGCCACCCCAGCTTTCTTTTGGTGTCCATGAGCATGGTAAATGGTTTTCCACCCTCTCACTTTCAATCTGGGAGTGTCTTTCGGTCTAAAATGAGTCTCTTGCAGACAGCATATTGATGGGTCTTGTTTTTTAATCCAATCTGATAGCCTGTGTCTTTTGATTGGGGCATTTAACCCATTTACATTCAGGGTAACTATTGAAAGATATGAATTTAGTGCCATTGTATTGCCTGTAAGGTGACTGTTGCTGTATATTGTCTGTATTCCTTTCTGGTCTATGCTGCTTTTAGGCTCTCTCTTTGCTTAGAGGACCCCTTTCAGTATTTCTTGGAGGGCTGGTTTCGTGTTTGCTAATTCCTTTAGTTTTTGTTTGTCCTGGAAGCTTTTTATCTCTCCTTCAATTTTCAATGACAGCCTAGCTGGATATAGTATTCTTGGCTGCATATTTTTCTCGTTTAGTGCTCTGAAGATATCATGCCAGTGCTTTCTGGCCTGCCAGGTCTCTGTGGATAGGTCTGTTGCCAATCTAATGTTTCTACCATTATAGGTTATGTATCTCTTCTCCCGAGCTGCTTTCAAGATTTTCTCTTTGTCTCTGAGACTCGTAAGTTTTACTATTAGATGTTGGGGTGTTGACCTATTTTTATTGATTTTGAGAGGGGTTCTCTGTGCCTCCTGGATTTTGATGCCTGTTTCCTTCCCCACATTAGGGAAGTTCTCTGCTATAATTTGCTCCAATATACCTTCTGCCCCCCTCTCTCTTTCTTCTTCTTCTGGGATCCCAATTATTCTAATGTTGTTTTTTCTTATCGTATCGCTTATCTCTCGAATTCTGCCCTCGTGATCCAGTAGCTGTTTATCTCTCTTTTTCTCAGCTTCTTTATTTTCCATCATTTGGTCTTCTATATCGCTGATTCTCTCTTCTGCCTCATTTATCCTAGCAGTTCGCGCCCCCATTTTTGATTGCACCTCATTAATAGCCTTTTTGATTTCAACTTGGTTAGATTTTAGTTCTTTTATTTCTCCAGGAAGGGTTTCTCTAATAACTTCCATGCTTTTTTCCAAGCCCAGCTAGGATCTTTAAAATCATGATTCTGAACTCTAGGTCCGATATCGTACTAATGTCCGTATTGAGTAGGTCCCTGGCAGACGGTATTACCTCTTGTTCTTTTTGCTGAGGTGATTTTTTTCATCTTGTCATTTTGTCCAGAGGAGAATAGATGAATGAGAGAACAAAATCCTAACAGGTTAACAATGTCCTCAGCAAATATACTCTATACAAAGCAGAAAAGACCTGAAACCAGGGGAAAATAAAGGGAAAGAAAGAAAAAAGAAAGAAAAAAAGGAAAAAGAAAAAGATAAACAAAAACAGGACAAAACAAAAAGAAACAGAATATGATCACATATGATCAGACTAGTGCATAGATCAGTGCCACACACTAGATTTTGGGTGTATTTTGGTCTGTTAGAAGAAAGTGCCTCCTAAAATTTTAAAGGAAGAAAGACTTATATATGTACACAATAAGGGTTGATAAAATGAAGGGATGGAAGATGACTGTAAAGATGAAAAGTATAAAAGATTTTATAAAAGGAATTGATAAGAAGGTGTTTTTGAAAAAGAAAGAAGATTTAAAAAAAAAAGGGAGAGAATGTGATCAGGGAGGAGACTAGAACAAAGACATACACTAGTGATTTAGGGTATATTTTGATCTGTTAGAAAAAACTGTATCTCAAAATTTTAAAGAGAGAACAACTTATATATATATGCCAAAAATAAGGGTATCTACTATGAAGGGACAGAATATGACTCTAAAAATGAAAAATAAAATTTTTTTTTCAAAAAGGGATTGATAAGATGGTTGAAAAAGGGAAAAAGAAAAATTCAAAAAAAAAAAACAGTTAAAAAATTAACTTTGAAAAACTAAAGAATCATGGTAAAAAAGCCATGAATTCTATGTGTAGTATTCCCCTAGCGCTGGAGTTCTCCCGTTCTCCCCTTCTCCTTGATCGGTAAACTTGGTCTTGGCTTGCTGGCTGTTCATGCTGATCTTCTGGGGGAGGGGCCTGTTGCCGTGGTTCCCAAATGTCTTTGCCGGAGGCGGAATTACCCCACCCTTGTCGGTCAGGGCTAAGGAGTCTGCTCGGGTTTGCTCTTGGGAGCTTTTGTTCCCTGCAAGCTTTTCAGTACAGCTTTGGAGGACGAGAGTGAAAATGGTGGCCTCCCAATCTCCCCCGGAGGAGCCGAGAACTTGGGGCCCCACTCCTCAGTGTGCCCCCAGAGAAAAGCAGTCAGTCACTCCCGTGTCCCTGGTCTTCGGCCGCACCCCGTGCTCACCTGGCCTGTGACCGAGCGTTTCTATCTCTGGCACCCGACTCGGTGTGGAGTCTCCAAACCCAGCAGATCCCTGCGGTGCGCTCCCGCGCCGCTCCTCCCGGGGAAGGAAGGGGAGTCTCCCCAGCTCTGCCGCTTGTTGGGTCCCTGCTGGAGGGGCAGTGGCCCGACTGGGCCGCGGATCACAGTTTATGGCAACCCCGAGCTGAGAGCCCACGCCTGGGCTCCGTCTCTGCAGCCGGCTTCCCCGCTCTGACACCTGGGAGCTCTGCCGCACTCAGGCACCCCCGGTCTTTCTGTGACCCCCAAGGGTCCTGAGACCACACTGTCCCACGAGGGTTCCACCCCCAGCTTAGCCACTGGAGCGACGTCCCTCAGTGGAGCCGGCTTCTAAAAGTTCCGATTTTGTGCTCCGTGGCTCTAGCACTTGCCAGAAGCGGCCGACGGAGGCCCCCTCCCCCACCGTCTATCCTCCCGAATATCGCCTCGGATTCACTTCTCCGCACGTCCTACCTTCCAGTAAGTGGTCGCTTTTCTGTTCAGAGAGTTGTTGCTATTCTTCTCTTCGATCTCCTATTGAGTTTGTAGGTGTTAAGAATGGTTTGATCCCTATTCAGCTGAATTCCTGAGACCAGACGAAATCCAGGTCTCCTACTCCTCCGCCATCTTGCTCCGCCCCCCCTTCCTACTGTATTTCAAAAAAATATGAGTCTTAGAAGGGATATAAAATTACAGACTGAGTGAAGTGCCCATCAGGTGATGTTATATTCAGTTTTTCACATGTGAAATTCAGGATTGCTCCATATAAATCTCAAAAGACATAAAGACAGACAAAAATCTCTTAATGACATAGTTGTTAGTCACACAGTGAAAAGAATGCTGGATTTAACTTGAAGAACTAGGCTTTGCCAGTTATTTGAAATAAAGCTGTCAGCAAGTTATGCTACCTATTTCAACTTCAAAGGCTTCATCTGTAAATACCTACCTATAGGTTTCTTGTGAGTTAATTATATAATATTTGCAAAATACTTAGGCATTCAAACAAAGTAGCTATTATTGCTTATAAATAAACATTGAATATACAGTAAGCATTCTACTGATAACTACTGTTAATATTCAATTTATTCTTATATACATGGAAATTATAATTCATCTTAGTTTAATCAAGAGTAACGATAATAATAACCATATATTGAGGGTTTACTATATGCGAGGCTGGTGCTAAGTGTGTCACTTGCATTATTTCATTTAACCCTTAAAACAATCCTGTTTGGTGGGAACTATCTCTGCTCCTACTTTACAAATGAGGAAACTGAGGCTCAGAGGGGGATGAGGAGGTTGAAGTCACATGGGTCATGTAACTATTAAAAGCAGGAGCCAGGGGGTATCCATCTGTAACTTATTTGGGCAAATACCAGGAACTTATCCTTTTTGTGTCCTACTTCCTAAAGAAAGCATTGCCTCTGTAGCATGAATGTTAACCCACAAGAGGAATGTGAATAAGGAAGATGCTGAGGGGTGCCTTTCTTACTGGAGAGAAGCACTAGTTTAGGACACTGTGCTGCCATGAACACATTGCTCAACCTCTCTGGACATCATCAACCTCTTAATATGCCAAGTGAGAGCACTAGATTAGATGAGCCCTTCTAAAAATTATTTTCTATGTTTTAGTGCTCTCATCTTTCCATAAAGTCATAGCCTAGAAACTTCTCAAGATGTCTGGATCTAAAAACTTCCCGAGACGTCCTAAGTCCTAAGTCTTATTTTACCTGCCACCAGGGGGCTCTAATGCAGGGAAGACAAGCCAGGTTTTCATTCAGCACCAAAAGCCGTGCTAGGATTTTTCTGTGAAAACTCTCAGGAACACGTGAGGCTTTCTTCAGACTTAGGAACATGTCTTCTATGGAATGGATGCCCAGTAAATATTTGTTGATTATAAGTAGGAGGTGACCAGGTGTTGAAGTGGAGGGAGATTCAAGAGACCTGTGTTCTGGGTGCTCATTCCTCTACCAAGTGGTTGTGAGATCTGAGGGGAAGCCACACAACCTCTCTGGGCTTCTGTAACTCCGTAAAACAAAAATAATGGGGTTATTGGGGGAAATTAAATAATATTTTAAAAAGTCACTTTGAAAAATATAAGTATAAATATAAAATATATGACAGATTTAAAAATGCCCCTATGAATATCAGAAAAATTTGTTTTGGCTCACTAGTACATTATCTTCTTTAGCAATGTCTCCCCCAAAGCCTCACACCACATAGTTGTTACCAAAAGTCTTTAAATATCTTCGCTGACACAGTGAGGCCTGCTCCCCTTCCCGTGTTCATGAGGTTTCCGTCGTGGTTCGCACACTTCTGCATTGCAGGTTCATACACTGGCTGGCAGTTGTATGTCATGGTTGGGCCGGAGATGTATCCAAATTCCTGCTCTGATGAGGAATTACATATACCCTCAGGGCTGGTTATTATCTGTTCAGTCCCTGGCATTTGACATGCACCCCAGATCTTGTCCTTTTCTCTGGGGAAACCAGCAGATTCGGTCTCAGGAATACACACTGGCCAGGGGGCTTCCATGGTTCTCTGATAAACTGCATATCCCTCAGTGGCACCTCTTACTGCTTTTCCAATTAGCAAGAAATGGCAGTCTTGAAATTTAGAAACACATAACTCCTAAATATGCTTTCCACACTTTCTAGCCCAAGAAAACAAACCTCTACATTTTTGCTGTCCTGAAATATATTCTGCTGAGATTACATTTTCTCCTTCCTCTTCTAGGCTGCCCCACACAGGTTAAACTTCTCCAATACCTTTAGCATCTTACCCTTCCTGGGATTCAAGAACTCTAGTGGCTTCCCACTTTCCAGAGAATTAAGTCAAACTCCTCCAGGTCCTCTGATGCCTCCCACATGTCCGTTTCCAGCCCGTCCTGCTCCTGTGTAGGTAGACTGCGCTAGCAGTCAGCCTGAAGTCATTTCTGACTTCTGCACAAAGTCCCTGCTTTCCCACCTGCATATGGCCAAGTCCTATCCATCCTTCCAGGTGTAGTTTAAAGGCCATCCTCGTTATGGAGTGATTTCTCCCACCCTTCAACTCTCGCTTAGTACTTTCTGCTTTGTGTTCTAGGGAGCTACGACTTTCTTCCTCTGGTGTCCAATTTATTTTTGTATTCCTATGATACCAGCACAGGAGAGGCCTCCTATAAATACTTGTTAGGCAACACAAATGAATGCAAATTTAATATAAAACATCTTTAGAGAGCATTCCATTCAAATACGTATTTATCTAAAATTAAAGTTCCCTTTTCTTTAGACATGTCTAGTTGGGGCCGTTTTGACTGTCCCAGTTCCCTGGCTGACCCTTTACTGAGGTCTGTGCCTGCTCTTGCTAATTTTCTGCTTTTCTCCATATTAAATTTACGGCTTATATCAAGCCTGCTTGTTTAAATTTCTTTTTTTCTGTTCCCACTGTTCTCATGTCCCTTTACAATGTATGCAATTACATGAGCTGCCTTTGAAAGCAAGATTAGATTTTAAATCTTGTGATTAACCTTTCACATTGTGAGATTGCCAGCTCTAAGTTTCTTGTGCAGTTCTCTTGTTTTGCTTTAGATTAATTTCTCTATTTCATCTCTTCTGTTTGTGTTATTTTGCAACTTGATTCTTGGCTGCCTAGGCCCAGCTTGGGAATTTCTTGCCTTGCTACATTTTATAGAATGACTCTTCTGCACAAAATCAAACAAATCTATAAATTTGGGAAAACACCCAACATAAATCTGTCGGTTAAGATTATCGAGGTAGTTGCCAAAATCACAAAATGCTTGTTATTTTGATACTTTGAACACAAGGTTTTTGAAGGGGAAATTTCAAAAATTCACTGAAAATATGAATTTACACGCGGAAAATTGTCCTGAGTAGAAAACTACTTGGCTTTAAACTGGGACATTAAATTGGAAGGCTTTTTGTTAGACAACATGTTAAAATACTGAGTTTTGGTGTATATTTGTTGAAATCTTTTATCTATTTTTGTTTATCAAAAGAAGAGAAACTATTTTGAGCTTAGAAGAACACTTATAACTTTTTAGAGATCAGTGGACAAGTATTTTGCCCATCACCCATCAAAAATGGGAAAAGTGTGTATTTTTTAAAATGCAGGATATTCCTTCAGGAAATAACCAATGGCTGGCCTTATAAGTAAACAAGATATGTGATATCTTAAAGTGTTTTTCTTAAGATAATTGCAATAACCTCCAAAAAAATAACTCAATTTCCTGGCAGTCAAAATAAAACTAACATGAATAAACAATCAGTATTTAGACCCATAAAAGAGATTCATTTATAGTAATTGGTTATAGTCAACATCCTAGGCATGAAATTAATTCAAGCGCGATCTGAAAACCCTGATAGTGTTAAAATGGATGTTTAATGTGTTATTAGTTAATGATATTTCATCTGAGGACCTTATCAAGTTGCACACAGCAAAGCTCTTGTCATTATTTTTTACTCTCCCAAAGTGACACTTTAATGAAATGTGTCAGCACACCAGTGTTAGGATACATTTCATTAATGCCCAGCACTTTTGTTCTATGCTTTACATTTGGAAACAGATTTAAGTATTAAGTGCCTCTAATGTCTGCAGCCAGGGAATCCTTTCCAAATTTGTAACAGTGACCAGAACAGACCGCATTACACTCTCCAAATGGTGCGGTTTTGCATTTGAATGTCTGAATTATCCCGGTTTCTTAGAGACGACCACAACACCAACATCTTAAATCCTCAAAATACTGTCCGCTTCATTGAATGCTCGTGATCTAAGCATATGTGTAATTATTCTGTAATTCTCCCCAAAATGTGATTCCTTGGAAATGCATACTAGGTTTCCCCTATTGTAAATCCAATGACTATTTCTTTGTGGCCACTTCTTTAAATACGGTAACAAGCAAGTCTGTGTGTCTGGGTGAACCGCCTTGATAATGATGATTTCTTCCCAAGCTCTCCTTGGGACACCCATCAGGGAAAATATGCCCCGCATTTGTTTAAGGGTAGAGACCATGATCACAAAAAGACCCATTTAAGATGGTATACATTACAACTAGAGGATTTCTTGCCAGAAACGGGCCTAATGTCACTCACAATAGCCTTAGAAATAGTCTTAGATAGTAAGTTAGAATTTGCAAATGTTACCAGAGCCAGCTGTGGTAATCCATGGCTGCACGTAGATTTTAGAGAAGAATAGAATCCCATGCTCCTTAAAACAGCTTTGGATGTGGTCAACCGTGGAAAATTAAAACATACACTTTAAAAACTGACAGCTGGAAAGAAAGGTGGGGAGGGGGAGCAGTGGAATGAAATAGAAGGGAGTTTTAGGATTATAGTTTAACCTCACTTTTTATTTTATAGTGTTGTACATTTTTGGGGAAAACTCATTGGTGGTGACTTTCCCAGGGAACAGCCTTGGTGCGCAGTGATTTCAAGCCACAAGTGAGATGCTGTGTGTGGAAGTCCTGTGCAGATTGTTAATGCCCCATTCCAATGTTGCCAGGCTTGTGTTATTACAACCCCTCGTTAACTCCTGCGTGAGTTGCTTAATTTGGCCTTTTGGTTTACCAGAGTGCGGGTTTTGTGGGTGTTTACTGGTAAATACCAACGACCATGGAGTCGGTGCGGGGGGAAGGAAAGTCAACTTGCAGGGTCATAGTTACACTGTGGATAATTTGATAATCACTCCGTAGCAGGTGTTTGCATTGAGTAATGCCCCGTCTTGGCATAAGTTTGCAAATTGCTTGGCTTTTGCAGCCCGTGCCTCTCCCACAGCACCATTTTTAATGGTAGCTTTAAAAATCATTTCAGCATCATGTGAGCTGGGATGTTAGCTGTTTAATAGGCCACTTCATGCACTTGTTTATTCTTGGTGAGCATATTCTTAAAAGTTTAGAATCTGGAAGAAAACATGGTGACAGAGTAGGAAATCAGTCTTCTTGATCATGTAAAAGAATTGTCAAGTTTGGAGAAAGGGAAATTTGTTTTAATCTTCCCCCAAATACACAAGCAACAAGTGAAGAAGTGACGATGTTGGCAACTTTTGTACCTCCAAGGGGAGGACTCCCGCTGCTAGGGAAAAGCAGCCCTCATACGGAGACCTGTCCTCTCTACTTGCCCGCCTCTCACAAGGGGAAGCCACGGCTGTGTTTCCATTCACCCTCCGCTTGAGGTTAGAAAAGACCAATTTTATGTTGGAAAGTGATTTTAGAAATTTAAAAAAGAAACAAAAGAAACAACTCAAGAACCCAGAACCCACTCTGCTGCTTAGAAATTTAGGCTCTTCCCAAGCAAAGACCAATGTGCATAAATAAGCAAAGGATATCTGAATGCCTCAAATCTGTTTATAGCTATGTTTTTAAAGTACTGTATTGTTTATCCAGACATTATTTATTTGCCAATCTAAAGAGAAAGCAAACGTAACAAGGCTTCTGAGCAATCAAAATATATGTCCCCAAGTCTGCTCGCTAACTTTATGACTGAGAGCCCCTCACTACTCATTCAGAGCCTATTTACTCTTACATTGCAAATACTTCTAACAAACTTGGATGTCTGCTTCCCGGCACACAATAGTTTAAAAGCAGCATAGCAGATGGGAAACAAATGAGGAGAGGGTCTCAGACATATTGGGAGCAGCAAGAAATAATAGCTGACAACTTGATTGTGAAGGGGGAGACAGAAAATCCGTAGAAAGCAAATGTAAAATGATGAAAGCTTAGCAGTTCTGGAGCCCTTCAGGGTTTTACAATTTTACCAACCCTGGAAGGTCTCACTGTATTACAGCATAGACTCGAAACTGAGGCTCAAGAGAAGATTGTTTTTAAATGTGCCCGTCTTTAAAAAGGCAGGTTTAGAATAATTTCCACTGAAATTGGTGAAAATTAAGCTAAAAGTCTTTGTGCCTAGAAAGCTGGCTGTTAGTAGTTTGGAAATTTATATTTATGTGACTCCTTGTCCATAATGCCAAATAATTAGTACATAAAAATTCCTCATACTTTGAGCATTGGCATAGCCAAATGTTCTTGCTCAAATTGAATGTTATTAGTCTAATTCCTTCTATAGTGAGACAACTGGTATAGTGAAGGGAGAAACCACTAAAATGAGAACCAGGAGATGGTTTTCTTGGTCCCTGGGCTCCCTCTGAGATGTGGGGTGTTATGGGGGAAGGCAATCACTCTCCGGTGCTCAGTTTTCTCACCTATTCAAGGGGGGTTCTCAGACCCCATCTGGCCTGACAGAGATTTTTCTGGAAATAGTAGCTCAATAAAATGTAGCAGTTCTCTCTGTACTTGATGCAGCACTGAACTACACAGGCTGCCTTCCATCTTGTGGGGATTAGAGGGACCAACCTCAATGTCTGGATTCGCCAACATCCTGTCAAGATATTTTAAAATGACTCTAAAAGGACTTGGACCTCCCCCCCCATAATAATAATAATAATAATAATAGCAGCAATAATGATAATAAAAGGATTTGGAGCCTAAAATGTTAATGACCTCTATCTCTTAGTGGTGAAACTATAGAAGATTTTAATTTTCTTCTTTGTTTCCCTTGTATTTCTAAAAACATATATATTACTTTTTATAAGAAAAAAAAAGCATTAAAGCTATTTTTACAACACAGACCCAAAAGAGAAAAACTGGAGACATGAGGCCTCCCGAATATTGAGAGAAACTCATTCTTGAAGGCAGAGCACACAGAAGGGGGGATCGTGTTGCAACCCGGAATTAGGACCCCCGCGTCGAGGGATAGCTTGGCAACTATTATCCCAGCTACATCCATGTCTCAAAATCAGCGACAATTTCTCAGATTTGGGAAGGAGAAGTAGCAGCTGGTAAACCAGTGGTATAAGATATTGAAAGAAAACCCCTCAAACAAACAGCTTCTTGTAACGCTGGGCTCCCGACTGCTCCCTGGTCTCCTAGAGTGTTATCATGGCAAAATGTCCTCACCAGGAACCATCTTACTGTGATTTGTCAGCTGCTAACTGATAAGGAAGGAGTATTGTTCTAGAACTCTGGATCTCTGGCTGTGTTCCCTGGGATCGTCTCCTTGTACAATTGTTAGAAAATCTGCAGCCTACCAGAACCCTGCTTAAAAATATCAGAGAAACCAAGAAGGATCCAGGAGGCTCAGGAAACTGAAGGTTTAATGTCCAAGGAAACTGACTGGCAGGACGCTGCCAGCAATGAGTCGACTGTGGCTCAGGAAAATGGGCCTGGCCTGGACAGCCCCAACTTGGCAACAGCTTGTGGGGAGTAAATCCTCTCACTGGAGGTTTTGCTTAATCTGAATAAATTCAATTTCAAAATCTGCCCTTGATCTAAGCCCCTTAAGCTTCTGGGGAGGACTGAGGGCCTTCAGGGTCAATGCCAATAACAAAAGATAGGGAAAAAATCCACCTTTCCTCATATCTCATTGCTGCATTCTATAAGCTGTTCACTCACTGCAGAAAATGTTCCTTTCAATAAAGTTGTCTTTAGAGAGCCCACCTCCCTTTATTTTAAAGCTAACATTCAGCACTTCCTTTTCAGCATGTTTTGTAGGAAGAATACTGGACAGAATGTTAGGAGGTATGTTTCCTCTGTCCCTGAACTTTGAAGAGTTTTAATCAAGAAAGGATGCTGTATTTTGTCAAATGCTTTTTCTGCATCAATTGAGAGGATCATATGGTTCTTGTCCTTTCTTTTATTAAGGTGATCTATCATGTTGATTGGTTTGCGAATGTTGAACCACCCTTGCATCCAGGAATAAATCCCAGCTATTGCACTACTGGGTATTTACCCCAAAGATACAGACGTAATGAAAAGAAGGGCACATGCAGCAATGTCCACAATAGCCATACTGTGGAAGGAGCTGAGATGCCCTTCAACAGATGAATGGATAAAGAAGATGTGGTTCATATATACAATGGAATATTACTCAGCCATCAGAAAGGATGAATACCTACCATGTACATCGATGTGGATGGAACTGGAGGGTAATATGCTAAGTGAAATAAGTCAATCAGAGAAAGACAATTATCATATGGTTTCACTTATATGTGGAATATAAGAAATAGTGCAGAGGATCATAGGGGAAGGGAGGGAAAACTGAATGGGAAGAAATCAGAGAGAGACAAACCATGAGAAGACTCTTGACTCTGGGAAACAGAGGGTTGTAGAAAGGGAGGGGGGTGGGGAGATGAGGTAACTGGGTGATGGGCATTAAGGAGGGCACGTGATGTGATGGGCACTGGGTATTACATGCAACTAATGAATCTTTGAACATTATACCAAAAACTAATGATGTACTATACATGCTGGCTAACTGAATTTAAATTAAAAACCAAAAAGAATGTGAGGAGGCCTGGGTTATAACTCTGAATGTGCCTCTACCAGGAGTGGGATTTTGGGACAGCAACAGCTCTGGACTTCAGTGTTATAATCAGGGCCATGAGGTGGTTGAGCTGCACATTTTCCTCCTAACCGTGGTCTTTTTAACACTAGTCCTTAGAAGTGTGGGGACGCCTGGGTGGCTCTGTTGGTTAAGTGGCTGCCTTCGGCTCAGGTCATGATCCCAGAACCCTGGGATTGAGTCCCGCATTGGGCTCCTTGCTCAACAGGGAATCTGCTTCTCCCTCTGCCTGCCACTTCCCCTGCTTGTACTCTCTCCCTCTCTCTCTCTCTCAAATCAATAAAAAAAAAAAAAAAAGTGTGTTCCCTGGGCATTGGAATGATTATAATCAAATAGCTTGGTAAAGACCACATTCTACTTGGAGATAATAGTGTCTATTGGCATGTTAAAGGCTCTGAGAAGTCCTACAATAGAGAAACTTTAAAAAAGATTTTCAACTCACAATTTCCCAAACTTCCTTACTAAACCACAGAGCCCTTTGTCTGGTAATAGCTGTTGTGAAACCAGAGTCCCACTCTGACAATGACATAGACAGGTCCCGTGTTTGGTCTACATGTTAGCAGTTGCATGATTATATATGTAGAGGGTGTGATTTTTTTTACATTGATGCAGGCAATGTAAGATTGGAAGATACAGTTGCATCATTGGCTTAGGGAGTTAGGAGCCAAAACTACTCAGCAGTTGTGTTAGCTTCCTGAGGCTGCTCTAACAAATTACCACAAATTTGGTGGCTTTAAGCAGTAGAAATGTGTTTTCTCATAGATACTGTATTGGTATTATGTAGCTATCTGTACAAATGCAATATGAGGCAGAGTCATTACCCAAGTTCCTATGTGCAATATAAGGCCCCTTGCCACAGCCATAACAGCAGTATTAGGTAGTGGCGAACGTAGTCCGAATTCAATTCTTCTAAGCCTCCGTTTCTCATCTGTGAAATGGAGATACTAATAATACCCATCTCTTCTAGGGTGGTTGTGAAGATTAAATGAGATAAAGCTTGTGGCAAGAATGTAGCACACTGCCTGGCTAATAATAAATGCTTAATCTATCTTGGCTATTATGGTACTGATTATAATTAGAGGGTGGGAGTGCATTCTGTGAGACCTCCAGAGGAGTCCGAACACTGGTAGAGGCTCTGGAACCGTGGCTTGTGGGAATGGCTGTCTCTGAGCAGCAGGAGATCTGTCTTCAGATACCTGAAGCATTGCATAAGGAGGAGCAAGCCGGCTTATTCTGTGGCTGCAGCAGACTGACTCGGAAGCTTTTTACGAGGTACAGGGGGAAAGATTTCAGCTCAGCTGGAGTGTCTGGGTCTGCCAGCCACGGATGAGGGTGCTTCCGGAAGTGAGTTTTGCATCACAGGAAGAGTTCAAGCAGCCTGGGCGGCTCTTGTCAGGAATGCTGTAGAGCCCATTGCTCAGCTCAGAATGAACTTCGACGATCATGTCTCAAGGCTAGGTTCTGTGACACCTCTCTCGGTACCTGTTCTCAAGTTTCTTAAGTCAAAAAGGTGAATTTTTTGTTAATGTCTTGATATTAGCCAGGATGGTCTTTCTTGTTTTCCAGGAGATAGAAATCCAACTTATATTGAGTTAAGGGGGGAAAAAAGGAAATTACTACTTTACCACCCCTAACTAAAAAACTTAGGGCAATACTAGCTTTGGGCCCCACTGGAGGCAGGAATTTAAACACTGTCGTAGGATTCACCTCTTTCTCTCCTGTTCTCCGTTCTGCCTTTCCCCTGTGTTGACTCTATTCTTGCATGATGTTTCCTCTCACAGTGGAAATATTGTTGCCAGTGACACCAGGCTTTCACTTAAGTTTTCAGCAGTCCCACCGGGTTCTGCTTTTTGAGGTTATCCAGCATCCTGTAGCAGAGAAATTTTTTCAAATGTGGGCAATCCAGTGTTGAACTGTAATTGGCCAAGCTTGGGTCACATGCCCATCCTTGAACCAAACCCTATGACTAAGGATTCGAAATGCTGTGATTGACCAGCCTGGGCCACGTGTTCATGCCCGAGTCCCCATGGCTTAATAGTGATGGGAGTATGGTTTCCTAAGCACAGTCCAGGAGCATTCCTAGAAGGTATGGGAATGAAGGACAGACAGATGAAAGCAATAAATGTCCACTATGGCCATATTAGGGACCTGGTGGCAACGAATGAGTAGAACCTCCCTTCCACCTGGCTGATTGCTGGTCTGTTGTTCCTGCTGGCTCACTGCCCCTTATGCAGAGTCTAGGTGGAGAGAGGCTGAGATTCAGCAGGATATCACACTCAACATTGCCTGGGGTTGTGCTGCTCCTATGGCCCATGGGCCCTAGAGCTCCTGAGCATATAGTGTGTTATCCTACCTGGGACAGTGAGTGTAAAGGGGCTGCTATGAATAATTATGCCAGGACAACAGGCATAAGCCAGGCTTGTCCCAGGAACTCTCCCAAGTGTAATTATCCTATTGTGAGTAAATCTAATGCAATTCCACTCAGTTCAGCCAGTGTTGACAGAGCCCTTCCTGTGCTGGCTCTGGGGCAGCGAGGTGAAGTGGTATCAGTTTGGGGTGCCCTGATGTCCATGCCAGCCTTGGCAACTCCATACTTTCTCCACTCTTTCTTTCCCCAGCTCATCAAACCCTGTTTGCTGGCCGAGGTGTACCCGTCTATCTTGTTCCTTAGCATTAGAATGAAAAACCTCTGTGTTAAGCCTCTCAGAGACATAAATTTAAAGCCTGGCTCTTTTGTTCTAGAATATCTGACTCTGGTTCAAGCCAAGAAACTCAAAGCATGAGTGAGTAGATGGGTGTGGTGAGTTTGAGACAGAATCCCTCCCTGGCCCTTAAGATCACACCCCAATTCCCCCAACCGTTTATTAGAGACCATACTTTTGCCAGTGAGTGTTCTTGGCACCCTTTTCAAATATTAGTTGACTGTATTTGTGTGGGTTTATTTCTGGGCTCTCTATTCTGTTCCATTGGTCTGTTTGTTTTTGTGCCAGTACCATGCTGTGTTGATTACTATAGCTTTCTAATATAGTTTAAAATCAGGAAGTGTGATGACTGTATCTTTGTTTTTCTTTCTCAAGATTGCTTTGGCTTTTGAGGTCTTTCTGGTTCCGTATGAATTTTAGGATTTTTTTTTCTATCTCTGTGAAAAATGCCATGGGAGTTTTGATAGGGATTATACTGAATCTGTAGATCACTTTGGGCAGTGTAGACATTTTAACAATATTAGTTTTTCTAATCCATGAACATAGGGCCTTTCCATTTATTTGTGTGTCTTCCTCAATTTATTTCATCAAAGTCTTATACAGAGTATTCAATGTACATATCTTTTATGAACTTTGGTTCAATTAATTCGTAAGTATTTTATCCTTTTGATGCAATCATAAGTGGGATTTTCTTTTCCTAATTTCTTTTTTGGTTAATTTGTTTTTAGTGTCTAGAAATACAACTGATTTTTATATGTTGATTTTGTGTTCTGAAACTTTACCTAATTTGTTTGTTAGTTCTAACAAATTTTTAGTGGACTCTTTAGGGTTTTCTATAAGTAAGATCACATCATCTGCAAACAGAGACAAATATTCAGTCATAAAAAAGAAGGAAATCCTGCCATTTGGGACAACATGGATGAAACTGGGGGACAGTATGCTAAGTAAAATAAGTCAGATACAGAAAGAGAAATACTGTGTGATCTCACTTACATGTGGAATCTAAAAAATTGAACTCAGAACCAGAGGATGGAATGGTAGTTGCAAGGGGCTGGGTGGTGGGGGAAATGGGGAGATGTTAGTCAAAGGATATAAACTTCCCATTACAAGATGAGTAAGCTATGGGGAATGTACATCATGGTGACCATAGTTAGTAATAGTGTATTGCTAGGAGAGTAAATTTTAAGTGTTCCCTCCACACACACACACACACACACACACACACACACACACACGGTACTATGAGGTAATGGATGTGTTAATTTGGTTGTGGAAATCATTTCACAATGTATACACATATTAAATTATGTTGTATATCCTAATATTACAGTTTTGTCAATTATACCTCAATAAACCTGGGGTTGGGGGAGGGATCACACCCCAGGAGGCACTGACTACCTCACCTTTGGAAAATAGTTTCTTTCTACATGGACTCAAACCTGGAGTACTCCTGATGGTCAGCTTTGGGTCCTCTTTTGTCCGTCCACAGTTCCAGAAGACTTCAGCTGGCCAACCACTCGGGTGACTTTGGGAAGGTATCTAACCTAGAGGTCACGTTGCACAGGAGAGGAACTCAAAGCCAGCCAGATTTGGGTTACATCTTATTTCCACTAATGAGCTCTGTCCTCTTGGGCTAGATGCTCACCTCTCTGAATCTCCAAGTTACTATCTGTAAAACAGGGATAGTCGTACCTCCTTTAGAGTATCACGGCGATGATTAGATAATGCAGTACACTTTTATAATATAACACATTTTAAAAAGCATACATAAAGTACTTGTAGAGTGAGTTTTATTTAGAGAAATGTTATGTAGATAGAGGATAGAAAACAATTAAGTGATGGTTAAACCACCATGCCCAAGAAGGATACAAAAATGGGAGTCAGATCTAAGTTCTCTGCCACTGATTTGTTATGTGACCTTACTTTACTTTGACTCTCTGAGTCTCAGTTTCCCCACTTGTAACATGATTGCTAAAATGCTATTAAGAACTTAAAATTTGTGTTGCAGTTCATTTTTATGTCCAGCAAATTCCATGGCAAACAGGGCAAGGGAAAGTAGGGTTAGTCAGATTTCTGTCCTCAACTATACCAACCTTGTTCTCACCTCAGCATCTTTGCTTCCCTTTGCTTGCCCCACTTTGCCCCCAGGTCTTTCTGGGAGTAGATTATTCCTCTGGCTTCAATCAGATTTCACCCCAAATGTAATCTCCTCAGATCTCTTTCTTAACCACTCACTTTAAAGGGCCCCCTCACTTCATATTCCACACTGTTGACGTTGTTGTTGTTGTGCGGGACTGTCCTGTGCACTGTGTGATGTTTAGCAGCATCCCTGGCCTCTACCCACTGGATGCCAGTCCCATGCCACCCCCAACCCCTGTCCAAGGTTGTGACCATCAAAGATGTCTCTAGACACTGCCCAGTGGCCCCTGCGAGCACAATTGCTCCAGCCAATGCCATGGAGCAATTTGTCTCATGATCTGGGGACACCAAAAAGAGACCAGTAACTCCTATTCAGTTCTTTGACGGTTTGGTGTGATTTCTCTCAATATTTACATTCCTCTAGTTAAGGCTTATGCTCTGCCTGACTCTCTGGTCACGTGGGGCTATCTCTCTGCTTCTCTTTATTACATTCCTCACTGAGGAGGAATCACTCCCAAGAACCAAAACTGGAATTGGTGGGAAAACTAATGACCCTTATCTAGAACCATGAGTAATGGGCTGATGGACGTGCTTCTCCATGGGCCCTTTTATGCAGGGTACACACTGGCTGCAGGAGAAGGAGGCAAATCTAGCCGACAGATGTAAAATTATTGTGCCGGCATGATGCTTTTTATATTAAATAGCATGCCATTAGGTGAGACACATACTCTCCAATTTATTGTGGCACAACCACATCAGTATCTTGTATCTGTCCAGTCCAAAACATCTCCATGAGCTGCTTGGCCACTGGAAGCAACTGAAGTTCATGACCCATCATACTTTAAACTTAAATGTGCTCATCTAAATGGATGTTCTAACTCCAGTCTAATCACAAATAGAAGATGATGCTGTGGAAGGTGGAAGGTAGGACAGCTCTGTGGAGAATTTTATTTGTATTTCCACTATAGGTCCAGCATCACAGGCTCCAACTATATTTCATTTATTTTTCTACCTTAGGTAGAGGATCCTAGACTGGAAAGAAAGTGCTCTTTTTCTTCTCTGTAGGTCCTCCTACAAACTCAGTTGTACCCCTGAGTTTAGGGGACTCAGTGAGAGTAACTAGATGAATCCAGGTGCCCTCATGATTTTGGTGGCCTCGTGCTATTTGAAGACTCTTCAGATTCTTTCTTGGGTATCTAACCTCCTAACAATGGATTGCTGAGGAATTAAATTTTATCTATTATTTAGGCAAATATGGGCTGGGACTTAATTTGATAAGAGCATTAGAGTAATTAAAAACTAAACTAAAATACTCTATTTCCTGATGAGAAGATATAGTCTATGAAGACTCTAATCAGATTAAAATATTCCTGTGGACTGCTTATTACCTCAATAACAGTTCTTGCAGAGTTTAATAAACAGTTTACCTGTTATATCCTCAGAGAAACTTCCTCGCTTAATTTCTATGGCAATTCATTTGTACTGTTCTAAAGACCCATTATTACTGCCTTTCTCTGTATAAGAAACAATTTCTCCTTCTAGACTAGAAGCTCCTTAAAGCTTATGACCATGCTATATACCTCCTTATCTCCATCATGTCCAACAGCAGGCAAAGACACACAGGAGATACTCAATATGTATCTGGTAGGTGATTGAATACATAATTTGAAACTTGGGAGGGGAGGCCATGCTACAGTTTTATAAAAATAATACTTTTTTTTTTAAAAAGAAAGCCTAGAAAACAGAGACAAATAGAAAATGTAAGTTGTCTGTGCTCCCATTATTGACAAACATTGCAAATATTTCAGTATATCTTTCTTCTTTGAGATCTGTTTAGACAATATATTTTACCATAATATTGAAATCATACTGAAATGCAAGTCTGCATCCTGCTTTATTTTTGCTCCTTACTGTGTAATATGAGCATTTTCTAAGTCATTAAATACTTTTCCAAAACACCATTTTGATTGGCTACAGGGTATCTCAGTGATGACTAGAAAATAATGTACTCATGGGTATTGGATTGGTTTTAGTATGGGCTATTATAAACAGTGCTTTGATGGACATCCTTATATAAAATATAGGATATATATTTTGATACATTCTCAGAGGTAAAATTATTAAGGGGCACCTGGGTGGCTCAGTCGGTTGAGTGTCTGACTCTTGATTTTGGTTCAGGTCATGATCTCTGCATCGTGAGATTAAGCCCCTTGTCTGGCTCTGTGCTGAGCATGGATCCTACTTGAGATTTTCTCTCTCCCTCTCCCTCTGCATGCCCTCCCCCATGTAAGCACACACACTCTTTCTCTCTCTCTCAAAAAAAAAATAAAATTATTGTGCCAAAAGTTATGTTTTTGAAGCTTTTGATACACACCCTTTCATTTTTCTCCATAGGTGTCCCAAACAGTAATTTATTAGGTGGTACTTTATTTATGATCATGGTACAGAGAAGGACCAACTTGTGAGCAGTAGGAGCAGTATCAATAATTACGATAAAGACAATAATAATGGCATCTCTACAACAAGTTACAGTTTAGAAGGCACTTCTCAGGGGGCGCCTGGATGGCTCAGTTGGTTAAGCACCTGCCTTCGGCTCAGGTCATGATCTCGGGGTCCTGGAGTTGTGTCTGGCATCACATAGGGCTCCCTGCTCAGCAGAAAGTCTGTTTCTCCCTCTGCCCCTCCCCACCACTCGTGCTTTTGCTGTCTTTCTCTCTCTAAAATAAATAAATAAAAAATCTTTAAAAAAAAAAAAGCACTTCTCACTTATCTCCTTTTGTACTTAAGACTTCTTTCCTTTTGTACTCAAGCAGATATTATTTCAATTTTACAAATGAAAATGCTAAAGCTTGAGAAGATTAAATTATTTGTTTGAGGTCGTATAACTTATTGGAAGGCTTACATGTCCTTTCAACCACAGCAAGAGGACCAGATACCAAAATGAACAGGAGAGTAAATTTTGGGAAGTTCTCATCACAAGACAAAAATTTGTTGGTAACTATGTGTGGTGATGGATGTCAACTAGGCTTATTGTGGTGATCATTTTGCAGTATATGCAAATGGTGAATCATTATGTTGTACACCTGAAACCAATATAATGCTACATGTCAGTTAGATCTCAATAAAAAAATTAAAAATTAAAAAAATAAACAGGAGATGGTGAAGTGGACAAAGACAATGAATGTAATGAAAACAACCTTTGAAGATTGGAAATACAACCTTAAAGGACAAAGTGGAACATTTTGTGAGTAGATTAATAAAAAAAAAAAATACTTTTGGAGCTAGAGGCATAAATTTAAACTCTAGAAACATTTCTCCTCTCTCTCTCTCAAAATAAATAAATAAATATCATTTTAAAAAATTTAGAAAGGGACGCATGGGTGGCTTAGCTGGTTAAAGGTCCGACTCTTGATTTTGGCTCAGGTCCTGATCTCAGGGTCGTGAGATCAAGCCTCATGTTGGAGTCTGTGCTCAGCTGGGAGTCTGCTTCTCTCCTTCTCCCTCTTTTTCTCCCTCTCCTTCTGCCCAACCCCCCTCAAAATAAATAAATAAATCTTATTTTAAAAATAAAAAAATTAAAAATAAGTTCTAGGAACATTTAATAAAGAGTGGTTCCTTAAGCTCTTATACCTCAGAAATACTTCCCTAAAATACCCTAATCAGCTTGTAACTTTGTGGGCCCCCAATTGTATATGATTGGAGATAATGAATGTTCTGGGCTGGAGGTGATCTTTTTTTTTTTTTTTTTAACCAATGAGCCACCCAGGTGCCCCTGAGCCATATATTTTTTTTTTGATGTAGTGTTCCATGATTCATTGTTTGTGCATAACACCCAGTGCTCCATGCAGAATGTGCCTTCTTTAATACCCATCACCAGGCTAACTCATCCCCCCACCCTCCTCCCCTCTAGAACCCTCAGTTTGTTTTTCAGAGTCCATCGTCTCTCATGGTTTGTGTCCCCCTCCGATTTACTCCCCTTCATTCTTCCCTTCCTGCTATCTTCTTCTTTTTTTTTTTAACATATGTTGCATTATTTGCTTCAGAAGTACAGATCTGTGATTCATCGGTCTTGTACAATTCACAGTGCTCACCATAGCACATACCCTCCCCAATGTCTATCTCCCAGCCACCCCATCCCTCCCACCCCCCACCACTCCAGCAACACTCAGTTTGTTTCCTGAGATTAAGAATTCCTCATATTAGTGAGGTCATATGATACATGTCTTTCTCTGATTGACTTATTTCACTCAGCATATTACCCTCCAGTTGCATCCACGTCATTGCAAATGGCAAGATCTCGTTCCTTTTGATGGCTGCATAATATTCCATTGTGTATATATACCACATCTTCTTTATCCATTCATCTGTCGATGGACATCTTGGCTCTTTCCACAGTTTGGCTATTGTAGACATTGCTGCTATAAACATTGGGGTGCACATACCCCTTCGGATCCCTACATTTGTATCTTTGTGGTAAATACCCAGTAGTGCAATTGATGGATCGTATGGTAGCTCTGTTTTCAACTGTTTGAGGAACCTCCATACTGTTTTCCAGAGTGATTGCATGGGCTGGAGGTGATCTTATCAGAGAGGAAAAGGATATACAGAACTTATGCCCAAAGAATGTCAAAGCTGGAAGAGACTTCAGAGATCATCTTCTCTAACTCCATACCAACTACATTTCAGAGAGGAGAACTAACTTTACTAAGAAGGTCACACAGAGATTCAATGTCACGGTTGAGGCCAGACCTGAGAAATGCAGTATAGATCTGAACAGAGGACAGAGAAGGAACCAGTTTAAAAAAAGCAAAGCAATTTTAAAGTTCTGGACCAAAGGAGGTCTTAATTCATTTAGCATCATATGAGTATTCCTGTTGTGTCACATCTAAATGCGGTTCCAGTTTATAAGTGATGCAAAGAAACATCCATGTAAATCACTCAAATAAGCTTTTCTGTTTATTTTATATTTTGTTTTTTATCTTTCACTAAGTACTTTATTGAAGTTCTAAGTCCCTTAATAGGAGCATAAGAGTCATACAAATAAGAAAGCAGAATCATGCAGTATAAGGCATCTTAGTAAAGTGTAACTAACCAGACCTGTTGATTCTCAAAATCGCTTGGAGGACTTTTTGAATACGAATTCCCAGAGCCCCACCCCAGAGATTCCTATTCAGTAGATCAGATGAACTTCACTACATCCTTCCGAACTTGCTTACAAACAAACAAACAAACAAACAGAATATGCAAGCATTTTCAGTGTCAGCTGAACCCTAACCAGTTAGACTATGAATTCTTTAGACGTCTTAAGATACAACACAGTAAGATTTTTTTGACATGTCAACAGCAAGGGATCCTTCCTGCTTAAAAAGTAAATTGGGGAAGTAAACTCCTCAATGTCGTTCAGAATGACCCTATACTTAGAAATGTCTGAAAAACTTAGGGAGGCAGGAATAGTCAATAAATGGATTTTCTGTTGTGTAAACGTTTATACAGATGTTGTAAGTGAGACTTTTCAAAAAAAAAACTGTAGGTTGCTGACAGCAGACAACTTTGCATATGTGTGTTAACAGGAGAATGTGCTGTGTTTCAAATGAATGGGGAAGCGGGTCTAAATGACTTTCAGATTAGCTGGAACAGATGGAAGGGTCACAGTTGAACAACTTGACACACCAGCATAAAGGCAACGTTGAAGTGGAGTTCATTGCCTCTGACAGATACTGTCAGTCAACCCAGGCGCTCTCTCAGTTCACCAACAGCCTGGATCTTTAAAGATTGAAAAAAGAATTTTTTTAAAAGGTATTTTGATGCAAGAACTGGAGTTTCTCTGTTTTGTTTTTGGTTTTGGTTTCGGATTTTAGGAAACAAAATCGATTATGTATAGCCATTTTTGAAACTAATATGATATAAACTTGGCATTTAGGGGCTTTCACTCATAAATCATTTTGTCAGTTTAGTCCACATGATGGCTTTTGAGGTTTCTATCATCACACTGATTAAAACACAGAACAGAATACCAGAATGAAGGAAGTACAATTTTGAAAAACTGTTCCACTTGAATTTTGATACCTTTTATCAGAACAATATGTGCAAGCAAGAATTAAAATGTAGTATATTATTAGGTCATTCTTTTTCTAGGTCTGACTTTGTAACTTATAATGTGTGTTCTTTTGCATGTGGCCCAAATAGTAAAAAATAACCAGATTCTCTTTATTGTGAGCTGCTCCTCAAGAATAAGATGGAGCATGGGAAGTAGCTTTGCCCCCTTCAGCCCACGTGGGGACCCGTGCAGAGTCTGAAGACCCTTCCAAACCAAGCCTTATGTGGGTACTCTGCAGAAAGCTACTCCTCTTTTCTGCCTCAACACAGCAGAGTGTTCTTTACAAGCAAATATTATGACTAGGGCACTATGAAATTTCCATTCCTTAAATTTAATTAATTAATTTATTTATTTATATTTATTTATTTGACAGAGACACAGCAAGATCCACTTTCAAAATGGCTCCTTTACTTGGCTGGTAAGTTGATGCTGGTTGTCAGTGGGGGAGTGCAGCTGGGGGTGTGGGCTGGGGCCTTCAGTGTTCTTCTCCTTGGGCTTCTGCTAATTGCTTCAGCTTCCTTGCAGCATAGAGTTGGGTTCCAAGAGCAAGTACCCCAAGAAGACAAGACATGTTGATGACTTAGCCTTGGAATTCACATAGTGTCTTTTCCATAGCACAATACTGGTCAAAGCAGTTACCAAGACACACCCATACTGAGTGAGAGAGGATATAGATTTCACCTTTTAACTGAGAATGGCAAGGTTCCAGAAAAGTATATGGTATAGGAGATATTACCATATCCCTTTTTGGAAAATCCATTCTGCTACAGTATGTCACCTAGATAAATATGCATCTAATCTGGGCCCATTTTAATCAGAGTTCATCCATGAAAGAGAAGGCCACCAAAACTAGTGGAAGTTAAAAGGAGATTATAAAAAGGAGGCAAGGAAATCTCATAGTAACAAAATATAGGATGTACAATGAAGCTCCATAGGAACTGGAAGTTGATCAGACAGCTCTCTTTCCAATCTCTCTCCTTCAGGAGACATATGATCTCTGACACTCCTTATCTCTGCACATTTGGTTCAACTTCCCACAGACTGCATTGTCAACATTCATGTGGTTGTGGAGATGGATACCCAGCAGACTCCACATAAACTTGTCACCCAAGTGCCCACTGCTCCCTAATGTCTCTGGGTTTCTTGGTCAAAATATAAAAGGGATTCAGCCTACTCCATAGGTCGATGCCCTGTGTCAGATGTCTAGCCCTGTTCCCATCAGCTGTGGCAAGGAAAGGGTGTCACACTATATGAACCTGATTTTCCAGCAGGGGTGTGGAAAGAGACAGTGCCAAAGAAAGAAATATGGTGGTGAGGTGTGCAGAGTCAGGGAATGAAGTGGTCAAGATCATCATCTTTTAGCAAGGACTACGTAATCTAATATAAGTAGGGTTTTTGTGGCAGATCTTAGCTGTAGATAGTGCTCAATAAATATTTGGTATTTTTGGTTATTAGGCAGACATTGTCCAAATATTGTCACTCCACTATCTTTTCCTCAAAGAATAAATAATCTACATTTTAGACACTCTGAGACAGTACATGCAATATTTTGGACAAAATTAAACTTGGAATCAATGCTGAATGATTGTCATAAAAACAGTTCAGTATTAATACTGAAAACTATTACAGAGGAATCTAGATAGAAAAGATAATTAGTAAAAGCATGCAAACTCTCTTGTCTAGAATGTGCTCAGAGTAAAAGAAAATCATTAATAAAATAAATAGTTTGAATTTATATTGATAAAAAATTTAATTCACAAGGGAGAATCAATAGAACTTTTATGGGTCAACTAATGAAGTACCAAAAATATATAAAGCCAAAATTGTGTGAAACATAAAGAGAAATGGAGAGAGACAAAATTATTGCAAAAGATATTATCATTTTCTGATATCAAGTAGACAAAAAGGACAGTACGCAGAATATAATTCTGAAAATGTATGTAACAGGGCGCCTGGGTGGCTCAGTTGGTTAAGCGACTGCCTTCGGCTCAGGTCATGATCCTGGAGTCCCAGGATCGAGTCCCACATCGGGCTCCCTGCTGATCAGGGAGTCTGCTTCTCCCTCTGAACCTCTTCCCTCTCATGCTCTCTATCTCTCATTCTCTCTCTCTCAAATAAATAAATAAAATCTTTAAAAAAAAAAAAAAGAAAGAAAATGTATGTAACAAAGCTTTTTAAGCATCCATGGATCATGTAAAACATTGAAAATATACTGGGCCACAAAGAAAAGCTCAACACATTTTAATAGCATTAAGTGCCCTTTGTAATTGAAACAAAAGTTGAAATATACAGTTTTCTAAACAAGTGAGTGAAAGAAAAAAATCAAAACTTTAACAATTGTTTAGAAAGTGGCATCAGTGAGGGATGCCTGGGTGCCTCAGTCGATTGAGGGTTGAGCGTCTGACTCTTGGTTTCAGTTTGGATCATGATCTTGGGGTCCTGGGACTGAGCTTCTCATCTGGCTCTGTGCTCAGTGCACAGAGTTGGCTTGTCCCCCTCCATCCCGCTCTACCCCTCCTGCTCTGCCCCTCCCCCTGCCCCTCCTCCCATTCACGCACATGTGTGCACTCTCTCTCTAAAATAAATAAATAAATGAAATCTTTAAAAAAATAATAAAGTGGTATTAGTGAAAACACCAAATATCAAACACTATTGGATATGAAAAAGCTGTATCTGGAGCAAGACTGCTAAGCTTAAAGGTATCAGCTTTTTAAAATTTTTTTTAATTTAAATTCAATTAATTAACATATATTATTGGCTTCAGAGGTAGAGGTCACTGATTCATCAGTCTTATATAATACCCAGTGCTCATTACATCATGCGCCCTCCTTAATGTCTATCACCTAGTTACCCCATCCCCTCACCCCCTCCCCTCCAGCAACCCTCAGTTTGTTTCCTATGATTAAGAGTCTCTTATGGTTTGTCTCCCTCTCTGATATCATCTTGTTTTATTTTTTCCTCTCTTCCCCTATGATCCTACATTTTGTTTCTTAAATTCCACTATGAGTGAGATCATATGATAGTTGTTTTTCTCTGATTGACTTATTTTGCTTAGCATAATACCCTCTAGTTCCATCCACGTCGTTGCAAATGGCAAGATTTTTCTTTTTTTTTTATGGCTAAGTAATATTCTATTGTGTGTGTATATATATATATATATATATATATATATATATATATATATATATATATACACCACATCTTCTTTATCCATTCTTCTGTCAGTGGACGTCTGGGCTCTTTCCATAGTTTGGCTATTATGGACATTGCTGCTATAAATATTGGGGTGCAGGTGCCCCTTTGGATCACTACATTTGTATCTTTGGGGTAAATACACAGTAGTGCAATTGCTGGGTTGTAGGTAGCTCTATGTTCAACTTTCTGAGGACCCTCCATACTGTTTTCCAGAGTGGCTGCACCAGCTTGCATTCCCACCAACAGTGTAGGAGGGTTCCCCCTTCTCCGCATCCTTGCCAACATCTGTCGTTTCCTGATTTGTTAATTTTAGCCATTCTGACTGGTGTGAGGTGGTATCTCATTGAGGTTTTGATTTGTATTTCCCTGATGCTGAATGATGTTGAGCACTTTTTCATGTGTCTGATGGCCATTTGGATGTTTTCTTTGGAGAAATGTCTGTTCATGTCTTGTGCTCATTTCTTGACTGGATTATTTGTTCTTTGGGTATTGAGTTTGATAAGTTCTCTATCAACTTTGGATACTAGCCCTTTATCTGATATGTCATTTGCAAATATCTTCTCCCATTCTGTCGGTTGTCTTTGATTTTGTCGATTGTTTCCTTTGCTGTGCAAAAGCTTTTTATCTTGATGAAGTCCCAATAGTTCATTTTTGCCCTTGCTTCCCTTGTCTTTGGAGACGTGTCCAGCAAGAAGTTGCTGCCTGTGTTCTCCTCAAGGATTTTGATGGATTCCTGTCTCACATCTAGGTCTTTCATCCATTTTGAGTCTGTTTTTGTGTATGGTATAAGGAAATGGTCCAGTTTCATTCTTCAGCATATGGCTGTCCAATTTTCCCAACACCATTTGTTGAAGAGACTGTCTTTTTTCCCAATACCATTTGTTGAATAGACTGTTTTTTCCATTGGACATTCTTTCCTGCTTTGTTGAAGATTAGTTGACCAGAGAGCTGAGGGTCCATTTCTAGGCTCTCTATTCTGTTCCACTGATCTATGTGTCTGTTTTTGTGCCAGTACCATACTGTCTTGATGATTACAGCTTTGTAATAGAACTTGAAGTCCGGAATTGTGATGCCACTGGCTTTGCTTTTCTTTTTCAACATTCCTCTGGCTATTCGGGGTCTTTTCTGGTTCCATACAAATTTCAGGATTATTTGTTCCAGCTCTGTGAAAAAAGTTGATGGTATTTTGATAGGGACTGCACTGAATATATAGATTGCTTTAGGTAGCGTAGACATTTTCACAATATTTGTTCTTCCAATCCATGAGCATGGAACGTTTTTCCATTTCTTTGTGTCTTGCTCAGTTTCCTTCATGAGTAGTCTGTAGTTTTCTGAGTAGAGATTCTTTGCCTCTCTGGTTTAAAGGTATCAGCTCTTAAATATAACAAATAATTAAATGGAACACTATGTTTAAGAATAAATGAAATATTATATATTTAACCAAATTGTTCTCATAAAAACTTGTATGTGAATATTTGTAGTAGCAACATCCGTAATTGCTAAAAAATGGTAACACCCAAATGTCCACCAGTTGATGAATGAATAAGTAAAATGTGGTATCTTCACATAATGGAATATTATTCACCAGGAAAAGAATGAAGCACTGAATTCATGCTGTAACATAGATGAACCTTAAAAAATAAAGCCAAGTCAAAGAAGCCAGATACAGAGGGTCAAATGTTGGATGATTCCATTTATATGAAATGTCCAAAATAGGTAAACCTATGTAGAGAGATAGCGCATTAATTGTTGCCAAGGGTTGGGGCAGTGACAAATGCAGAGTAGCTGTTAATAATAGGCATGAGGTTTCTTTTTGGAATAATGAAAATTTTCTAGAATTAGATAGAAATGATCGTTGCACAACATAATGAATATACTAAAAATCACTGAATTGTGTACTTTAAAAGGGTGAATTTTCAGAGTATACAGGTCTTTTACCTCCTTGGTTAAGTTTATTCTTAGGTATTTTATTCTTTTTGGTGCAATTACAAATGGGATTGTTTCTTAATTTCTCTTTCTTCCACTTCATTATTAGTGTATAGAAATGCAACAGCTTTCTGTATATTGATTTTGTATTCTGCAACCTTACTAAATTCATTGATCAGTTCTAGAAGTTTTTTGGTGGAGTCCTTAGAGTTTCTATATTTAGTATCATGTCATCTGCAACTAGTGAAAGCTTTATTTCTCCCTTACCAATTTGGATGCCTTTTATTTCTCCTCCACCTCTCTTCCTCCTTTTTGTCTAATTGCGTGACTAGGACTTCCAGTACTATGTTGAATAAAAGTGGTAAATGGGACATCCTTGTCTTGTTCCTGATCTTAGAGGAAAAGCTCTCAGTTTTTCCTTATTGAGTATGATGTTAGCTGTGGGTTTTTCATATATGGCCTTTATTATGTTGAAGTATCTTTCCCCTAACACTTCTTTGTTGAGAGTTTTTATGGTGAATGGATGTTGTACTTTGTCAAATGCTTTTTCTGAATCTACTGAGATGATCATACGGTTTTTATCCTTTCTCTTGTTAATGTGCTATATCACATTGATTGATTTGTGAATACTGAACCACCCTTGTAACCCTGGAATATATGGCAGTTGGTGGTGGTGAATGATTTTTTAATGTATTGTTGGATTCAGTTTCCTAATATTTTGTTGAGGATTTTTGCATGTATATTCATCAAAGATATTGGTCTGGAGTCCTTTTTTTTTTTTTTTTTTTTTTTGATAGTGTCTTTATCTGGTTTTGGTATCAGGTTAATGCCAGCTTTGCAGAATGAATTTGGAAGTTTTCCTTCCTCTCCTTTTTTGGAATAGTTTGCGAAGAAACTATAAAACTATATAAGGAACTTAGGCAGCTCAACACCAAAAAAAAAAAAAAAACCCAAAAAGCAAAAAATGATCTGATTAAAAAATGGGCAGAGGATCTGAATAGACATTTTTCCAAAGATGACATACAAATGGCCAACAGACACATGAAAAGATACTCAACATCACTCATCATCAGGGAAATGCAAATCAAAACCACAATGAGAGCTCACCTCATACCTGTCAGAATGGCTAGAATCAAAAGACAAGAAACAAGTGTTGGCAAGGAGGTGGAGACAAAGGAACCCTCATGCACTGTTGACAGGAATGCATGTTAATGGAGCCAGTATGAAAAACAGTAAGGAGGTTCCTCAAAAAATTAAAAATAGAATTATGATACAGTAATTCTACTACTGGGTATTTACCTGAAGAAAACGAAAACACTAATTTGAAAAGATATATGCATTCCTATGTTTATTGCAGCATTGTTTACAATCACTGAGCTATGGAAGCAACCCAAGTATCCACCAATAGATGAATAAAGATGTGGTGCATCTTCTTTATATATATATGTAATATTTTTATATATATTCCTCAGGCATAAAAAGAATGAGATCTTGCCATTTGCAACAACATGGATGGACCTAGAGGGTATAATGCTAAGTGAAGTCAGTCAGACATAGAAAGACAAATACCATATGACTTCAGTCATATGTAGAATTTAAGAAAAAAAAAATGAACAAACGAGGAAAAAAGAGACCAGAAAACAAAACAAAACAAAACAAAAAAACAAGACTGTTAAATACAGAGAACAAACTGGTGTATGTCAGAGGGGAAGTGGGTGGGAAAAAAGGGGGGGGGGTGAATTTTATGCTGTGAAAATTATACCTCAATAAGAAAATATGCAAAAAAGGAGAAGAAGAGAAGGAGGAGGAGAAGAGGAGACAGCACTCAGACAGGAGAGCAAAGGAAGGGGCACTAGCCGGGAAGCTCCTATCTCTCAGCTCCACCCACGCTCATCCTTCTGTGCCCCGCTTTGTGATGCTGGGCCTGCATTCTGGAAACCACCTTCCCCTTTTGCTAGTGGGTGCCTAGGAGGAGGAACTGGCGGGAGATTGGAAAGCTGAGGAGGAGGAAGAGATGTGTGTCCGCTGTTGCTCACGGGATCTGTCGCTGTCACCTCACAGTGGTTCCTCGGCATGGCAGTTGCATTGTGTCCCCTTTCCTGCTTCTGTCCACACTCCCCGAGCCAGCCTCATCATGCCCCCTCAAGGAGCCTTGCAGTAGCAGATAGCAGCCCATCCTCAGAGACCAGGTCCTAAGTTCCCAGAGCTGTCTCCTCTAAGGATGGCGGGTTCTAAAACCTCCAGCCCCTTCTTTGTTCCCCCTTGGGACTGGAAGCTGTGTTTGTATTCAGTGGCTCTGTGCCCATCTCTGAGACCCTTCTGCCCTGTAAGTCTTGGCATACTTATTTCACTGGTTCCTTATGACACATTCTCTCTGTTCGCATAACTGTTGCGGTTTCTCTATTTTCCTGCTAGGATGTTAGAGGATACAGCAGGAAATAATGCAATGAAACCAAAAGTCACTGCATTAGAGAACAATGTACAGTTACTGAATGTACTGAATGAACTGAATGTACAGTTACCAAGCAGTAGTAGTTCTGGGATAAAATCAGTAAAAAAAAGACAAGCCTCTGCAAAATCAGATTGAGAGAGAGAGTAAGAAGACAGGTTTCAAAGCACAGGAAAAGATAAGGAGGTGTCCAACTTTAGTTTCTGAATTGAATTAAGTATTAATATACTCAAATTTAGCCCACAAGAAAAATACAGCTGGAATTTCCCAATGGTATTGCATGCAACACATTTCCACATTATGGAACACTGTTCTAGTAATATGTATGACCTGAAAAATGTGTCCTATAGTCAGATAAATGTGGGAAATTCTCATATCTTTCCCGTGGAGATTCACAAGGCTTATTTGCATGTTAAAGGCTCTCAGGATCTCTGCTATAAAGAAACCCTGTTGAAGGCATTTCCCCAAATATTTTCCAAATGTATTCAATGTTCTGCAGATACTCTTGACAGCAGCATGGAAACACTGCTGTAAATCTCCTCATTCATGAAGATGGGTGGAAGAATTTTTTTAAAATGCTACTACACAGAATTTGGTAGTACCTTTTAACCAAGTAAAATGTATAACGGAAATGCAAGAATAGTCTGCTATAAGAAAATATGTAAGTAAAATATATTATGGCAAATCAAGAAAAAATATAACTAAGTCAATGAATGTTGAAAAGGTGCTTGATAAAATGAGGACTTATTTCTGATTAAAATGCCTAGAATACTAGGAATAGATTAGTACTTCTGTAACCTAATTTAAAAAATGCATATCAAGCCAACTGTCATTTATCACATTCTGAGTCAGATTAATCATAAAATAACTTTACTGCAATATTGAGTTAAAAGAAAATTTAGGGGCGCCTGGGTGGCTTACTTGGTTGAGTATCTGCCTTCAGCTCAGGTTGTGATCCCATGGTCCTGGGATCGATCACCACGTTGGGCTCCCTGCTCAGCAGGGAGTCTGCATTTCCCTCTGCCCCTCCCCCCTTCTTGCTCACTCTCTCTCAAATAAATAAATAAAATCTTTTTTAAAAAGCAAAACTTAAATATTGTACAATAAAAAGATCATTAAATAAATTATGGCATGGCCATCCAATGTAATTGTTTGCAATCATTGAATATCATTTTTTTTAATTGTGGTAAAACACATATAACCTTGGGTGCCTGGGTGGCTCAGTTTGTTAAGTGACTGCCTTCGGCTCAGGTCATGATCCTGGAGTCCCGGGATCGAGTCCCACATCGGGCTCCCTGCTCAGCGAGGAGCCTGCTTCTCCCTCTGACCCTGCCCCCTCTCATGTACTTTCTCTCTCTCTCTCATTCTCACTCTCTCAAAATAAATAAATAAATCTTTAAAAAAAAACACATATAACCTTAAAATGGACCTTTTTTACCATCTTAAGATACATGATTCCATGGCATTTGTTACATTCATAATGTTGTGCCATCATTACCATCATCTAGTTCCCGAATATTTTCATTATCTCGAAAGAAAACTCCCTACCCATTGAACATTACTCCCCATCCTTCCTTCCTCCAGCCCCGGACAACTGCTAATCTGCTTTCTGTCTCAATGGATTTGCCTATTCTAAGCATTTAATATATTTAGAATCCTACAATATATGACCTTTGTGCCTGGCTTCTTTCTTTCACCTAATGTAATGTTTTCAAGATTTATCCATGTTGTATCATGTATCAGTATTTCATTCCCTTTTATGCATGAAGAATATTCCAGTGTATGGCTATAACACATTTTGTTTATCCATTCATCAGTTGATGGATATTTGAGTTATTTACCCCTTTAGGCTATTGTGCATAGTGCTGTTATGAACACTTGTGTACAAGTCTTTGTTTAAGTGAATATGTTTGTGCAGGAAAAATTACAAAGTATTATACAAAGTGAGAAAAGGCCTACAAAACTATAATTATAGTAGAATTCGATTTTATATTCTACTATGTAAAGACTAGATGCATAGAAAAATCCCCAAAATAGTTACAGTAATTGCTACCGAGTCACAAATCTATGGACGATTTTTATTTGATGTATCTTTTTACATTTTTCAAAATTTCTACAGTTAACATTTATTTATTTAACAACTTATTTAAGGAACAGTGCATGGGAAGTGAGAAAATAGAGGTAGTGTCACCTCTTCTTTTGGGGACCATGTCTGGCACAGATGATAGGTGATGTGGTACTAGTGGAGGATGAAAAATTGCAGGATTTGGGGGACGCCTGGCTGGCTCAGTCAATAGAGCGTGTGACTCTTGATGTCAGGGTTGTAAGTTCAATCCCCACATTGTGTTTAGAGATTACTTAAAAAAAGAGGGAAAAAGGAATTGCAGGATCTTTAAAAAGATGGATGATTTGAACATATTTGTAATCTGCACAGAAGAACTCAGCAAAGAATGAAAGGGTAATGATGTAGAGGACAGAGGAAGAACAAGTTTCTGATCTTAGAGAAATCAGAGAAGGGGGTAATCAAGGATAGAGATGAAAAGACTGGCCTTAAAACAGGAAGATATGCATTTTTCTCTTAGATTCAAGGGGTTTTAGGTCAGAGTGCAGGCAGGTAGGAATTGGGTGTAGGTGTGTAGAGAAAAGCTGGAGAGATTTCACACCTAATAGACGTAATATTCTTAGTGAAATAAGCGAAGTCAGATGCTGGGAAGAGTGGAATGAACTGGGCTGTAAGCTTGAGAAATTAAAAGCTTAGGATGTACAACGCAGGCAACCAGGGACACCTGCTTTAATCTGTTGTTTATTGCCTTCATTGCGTTCTAAAATCCATTAGTCATACTTCCACTTATGAAAACTTTCCTCCACATAGATTCTTTTCTTTTTGTTGCAAATTTTGTCCTGTTTTATAGATGCACTAGCTCCTAGAGCTTATTGACATTACAAATTGACATTGGAGTTGTTTCTGTAGTTCTCCTTTGTTTCTTAGGTCTCCCTATTTTCTCATTCCTTTATCGGTCCTTTCTTTTGAATTGCTGAATATTCCTGTGTATGCAAAGAACTCTCGCAAAGAACTCTCTCCTTTTGCTCGTCTTTACAGTGGAAAGTTTTTTCCGGCATTGAAAGTTCCGTGATTAATTATGTGTGACCTTTATATAGCTCTTTAAGCTCAGATGAAGGGGAAAGTGCACACTTCTGAGTTACTATAGTTTTATTCTTTGAATCAGTTAGAATTAGGTTTGGCTGGATCAGACATAGGAAATAACAGTATGGAGATAGAAATTTTAAATGAGATAGAAATTTGTTTCTGTCTTATGTAAAAACCTGGGTGTAATCAGTCTAACACTGGTAAGGCAGCTCTCTCTTAAGTCCTCAGGGACACAGGCTCCTTGTAGCTTTGCCACCATAAAGGTGTATTCCTTATTCCCAGGGCCCAACGTAGAGTTGCAGCCATCACACCTACATTCTCAGTAGCAGGATGGAGGAAAGGAGAAAAAAGAGACTAAAGGAGGTTTATGGAAGCTGCCAGGTGATACTTCTACTTACATCCCAATTGGCCAGAACTTAGTCACATGACTGAACCCTAACTGCAAAGAAGACTGGGAAACGCTCTTTTTATTCTAAGCAGCAATACACCCTGCTAAACATTTCATTACTTAGGAAGAGAAGGAGAATGGCTCTGAAGGGCAAGCCATGATCTCCGTCCATCTTTCACTGACCAGACACCATGGAGCAGAAGGAAGCAGCCACCAGAGGGTCAAAGCAGGGATATTTACTTCTTGTGTGTGAGTTGTTTTTCCCTTGGATGTAGTTGTCTGAATTAACTTCACCACATTCTTCCCTCTTACTTGCAGGACATTCTTGCTGAGAACCACCTTTGGCAGACTCTTCTGTGTATTTTGACAGACCATCCATCCATGTCAGGTATGGTCTTTTGGAGCAGGATCCTGATGCCTTTTGAATTATAGCACTCTGCCCTTTTACAGCTTTAAAAAACTTGGAATTTGTCCCTTCATTGATTACTGCCAGAAATGCTGCATGCTAGAGACTGTTTTCTGGGCTCCATAGGGGTCTCTTCCTTTACGACTCAGTCTTTTTTCCCACGTGGCGTATTGTTGGTCCCTCCAGAAATATGGGAGTGCTTACACTGTAATCTGCAGAAATTCCTTAAAATTCTTGACATGTGAGTGGTACTATTCCCTACTGTCCAGTGAGAAAATGGATTTTCCTCACAACAGTTGATTTTCTTTGATAATTTTAGTAGAAATTTTGTTGCACGAGGGGAAGTTAAACATAAAGCATAATATCCCATTCTTCGATCAGAATCCATTTTTTGTCTTTCTTATGGTGTCATAGATTGTAACTTGGCATGTAGCTCAACAACTAGCCTGCATCCAACGTTGAGATATTAAGATGGGTTAAGACTTTTAAAAGGATTGGAATCACTTTTTCCAGGAACCTCCAGAAAAGATAAACACTACTGCGCTTAGAGAAGTCTGGGCATGTTGGATCATAAACCCACCTGACTAACCTTAAGGGAGGGGGAGTGTTTGTAAGGATGTACATAAACTGAAACTAGAACCAGAAAACTACCTGTGCTACCAGTATCTGCTCTCTCAGTCTCTCTTATGGGCCATTTGGTTTCTCATAATGATGTTGCTGCTCTTGTTTATGTCTGAGCCAGTCACCTAGCTATCTGCCAACTGGCTTTCTCCTAATTTCAGTATGTCCATAGTCCCAAGGGGACACTCTGGCCCCAGGTCTACCTTGAGATTTCTCTGCTCATCTCTAGCAATTATTATCTTGTTCTTTTCAAATTCCCCAAAGAAGAATCTGATTAGCTCAGCTCAATTTTGCTAGCAGGCTTTTCAAGCATAAGTCACAGGTCATGGACAGGCTGCCCTCAAGCCCAAGTCCACCTCAGTTCATGTCAGCTGAGGTGTAGAGCAATGTGAGAATCATGTGGTACAGAATAGGCCTGTTTAGAGCAGAGGGGCTGTAGGTCTTGCTGGGCTTGTCTGCCATTGGCTCTGACCCCGGTTGTGTCTCAGACTGTTCCACGTTCATTGACTCCCTTAGCCAACAAGAACAAATGACAATCTCCTTAATCAAGCATTCAAGGTTTTACACTCTTAACTGTGTCCACCTTGCTAGTCATGCCTCCCACCCTCACTCTCTTTGGCAGCTTGACGTTGCCCCAAAACCCACAATACAAATTCTGCCTCTGGGCCTTTGCTCATGCTGTGCCTACCTTGCCTTCTCCCCCACTCCTACCATCCTTCAAGGAGCAGCTGAAGTGACTCTTTCTTTATGCCAATGACAGCTAATATTTATTTGGCATCAGCCATGAACTAGGTATTCTCCTAAATATGTTACATGTATAATCTCATTTAATTCTTTCTCCGTATCTTCCAATGTAGGTATTATTACTCTCATTCTACAGGCAGACAAGAGGAGGCTTCGAGAAATTAAATTACCGACCCAAATTCACCCAGGGAGTAAATGTCAAAGTTGGGATTCTGAACCCAGGGCTGTCTAATTTTAAAATCTATACTTCTTCTGAAACCATGCTTGGTTGTAAAGAATTTCCTGATGACTTGAACCCATGGTTTTCTTGCCCTCTTTTGCATAGTACCCGATGTCTCTTCTGAATGACTGATTTGACACTTAACAGATGATTACTTATACTACTGATTGTCTTTTGGGGTGTGAACTTCCCCCTTCAGCTGAACTCTAAGTTTGTGGTTTTCAGTGGGTGCAGCTCTGTCCCTAGGAGGCATTTTGGGAATGTATGCAATGTGGGGATTGAGCATCACATTGATCAAAGAGGATCGCTGTTATTTACTGTGCAGGGGTAATGCGTAGGACATTTCCAGGCAGTGAAGAATTATCCCATAACCCACAAGACTCTTCTATGTTCCATTAGACATCCAAAGTTAAAAACTTGTTCATAATTAGCCATAAGGTTCAAACCTAACTCTGCTTTAAATATAGACATCTAGTAATCTCTGTACAGTTTTAACATGTGGAGAATTTTCCAGGAGTACAATGACCATTGTTTGGTAGGGGGGGGTGAATGATTATACTTTGTTTAGCTTGGTCTTTGGCCAAGAATTTTTCACCATTTCAGAAAATTACATCTACTGATGACAACACTGCTTATGGTATTTGAGTCTCCAACAAAATGCAGCCATTACATTACAGTCAGTTTTTATGCCAATTCCATTTACCATGATTCTATATGTAGAGGAAAACTTTTGACCTCTCTTAAACTAGTAGCGTAACCTACCTCTAGTATTCACATATTAAAATACATGTTGTTTTATTATAAATTATTTTCTTTTTATTCCTCCTTTATATTACTGATAGGGCATACATTGTTTTTTGAAATTATATATGTAAGTAGGTTATATCATATATGATAATATCTATGTTTCAAAATAAAGGGGATGTTAACATGATAATGTTGGGAGAGAAGAGGACAGAGAAGTAGGGCTGTAACCCCTGCGAGGACAGCGACCAAGTGTCATGCTGTCTTGACTTCCCAGAAATCCTGGTAGTACTTTGCCTCAGGGAGACTTGTGCTAATCCTAAAGGGGGAACACGGAGAATCACGCACAAATGTGTTCATTCTTATCAGAGAAGGAATGCTGGTGGGCTCAGTGGGGCAGCCTCCTCTCTAGCCCCCAACCCTACTGATTTTTGAAGATCTACACACCAATCAGCATGTAGATTCCAACCTTTCTGGTTTTATCAAGGAAGTGCGTGGTATTTAAAAATTGAGATCTCAGAGCTGGATCTCCCTGAAGTTTGCATATTGTGTGGAATGATGTTCCAGGGGAATGCTGTGGGGAAGGGAAGGATGAGGGCGCTGCCATGACTCTTGGACTCATCTTCCTCTTTCTGGCTAGAAGAAATCTTTTTGGAAGAGGAGGGTAAAGCAATCACTTTGTTTATTTCACCCAATGAAATAGAAGATGAGCAAGGACTACAGAACAAAAAGAACAATAATAAAAGTCTCATATGATTTCCTTCCCAAGTATTCTGATGCCTGTTGCCTTAGGGAACTTAAAAGAGAAGTATAACAACATGCGTCTACCTAGGACATTTTAAAGAGTTGGTTTATAAGTATTAATGAAGAAGTATTGTCTCCTTTACCGAGAAGCCAATTTAGAGGACTCTGAATGGCAGATGGGTGAATGTCCTTCAGAAGCCAGTGACTGGCTTAAAAGGGCTCCTAAGAGTCTGGTAAATCCAAAGAATTCCATAAGAAAAACAGTAATAATATCATAGTAAAGTCTACTTTTCTATTGAGCTCTGTATCCTACTGGGCGTCTTACTAAATACTTTACATATATGATCTATTTTAACCTTTGAAAGAAAAGAGCCTGTGAGATAGATTATTATTAGCTGTATTTTATAGTTGAGAAAACTGTGGCTCAGAAAGGCAAGTGACCTGCCCAAGGCTCCACAGGTTAGTAAGAGGTGGAGCTTGGATTCAAATCCAGCTTCATGCAGCTCCAAAGTTCCTGCTCTTCTAGGACATTCTGAAGACAAACATGCCCCCAGAGTTTCTATGCCCTGCAGGGATGCCCTTCTTTTTCAAAACCAAAAGAGACAGGGCTCAGACAACAAACAGAGCCTTTTTCCCTCCAGAGGAAAAAAAAAAAAAAGTCTCCTCCAAGCCAAATAAATAAACCCATAAGAAGAACAGGAAGAAGGCCTGAGCCACTGGAAGTTGGCCTTCACCTGTAGAAGAAAGCACAGATTCATCCTGGGGACAGACGGCCCAGTTTTTTTCTCTTGTTTTGGAGAGAGGCTTGGCTGTCAGGCTTTGATTCAGAACAGGAGTGCATTCAGAAGCATCCTCTGGCGAGGCTGGGAAGCTGCTCACATCCCCGGAAAATTCAGTGGGAGAAAAAGTTTATGGAAGCGAGTAGGAGTTTATTCAACAGTGTCTGAGCCCTTTCAGAACCATGAGTGAGTGTCTATAAAGGGGCAGTCAAGCATAGGCTGGGAATTATCCCTGTTGGGTGCCTACCTGTGACAGGCCCTCATGAGCTGCTAAGAGGCTCATTCAGTGCTCAGGGGACAATGGCCAGTGGGGACAAACAATTCGGAGGAGTCTATCATTCTGGTGGTGTTATCTTTAGCACTGAATAAAACCGGAGTTCCCCCTTTCTGCCTCCTAGTCAGCACTATTTTTAGGAGCCAGTGGTACTTTTCAACTCTCTTTCAGGATTTTTCAACAGGTTCACAAGGGCACGAAGTGCAGTATATAAAAAGAGGATAATGACTTGACTTGAGTGCAGGAAAAGGCCCAATGAACAGAGCAGCCAAGCTTGCCGGGACGAGAATAGATGAAAGTTTGAAGAAGAGTCAAGAAGAAATGGCATTGTCTGCATGGTGAGACTCCCCATTTTCCATACAGTACTTCCGAGATGCCAAAGTAGACTTTCTCAAGTTCAAAGTTTAGAGAAGAAAGAGTCAACTTTGAGCGGTTCTGAGTAAGCAATGGGAATAATGCTGGGCGGCCTTCTGTGTTCACAGAGGTGGAGCGCCTTTACTACCTGATCCTGACGCGGTAGCTCTCTTTGTGGGGTCTGCTTTACGGTGGTGTGACCTGGGCAGTCACACAGGACCCTGTGCGTGGAAGGGCCCTGCACTTGGTTGAATGCCCTGCTCTAGCCATCCTGAAAGGGACCCCACATTTCTATCATGCCCTGGGCCCAGCAAATCAGGCAGCTGGTCCTGGATTAGAGAGACAAAGAACTGTCATATTACACAGTCCCAGACACCAGGCCTTGCTGTGTCAGAATTATATGGGGAGTTAAAAGTATAATTTATATTTTATAAATCCCCGACTGGTAGAGCCAGTCCTGTTTTTTGGTTTTTTGTTTGTTTGTTTGTTTGTTTGATTTGGTTTGGTTTTTTTTTTTTCATTTTATATGTTGTTCCTGTTATAGGAAGAAAATTGGTGCTGGATTTTCTTTTTTAATGCATGCTATTTTAAAATTCCCCAAGGAGATAGTGGTCTTTGTCCAAACCTGTGCCTGCATTCTCTGGTTAATTCTATACCCCATCTTCCACATGGGATTCCATATTCAAGATTCCCTCATGTGATTCCATGCATGGTCAGAGGCTCCGGAAGAAATGAGGTCCTTGCTGAAGTCTAGGGGGAGTTGGTTTCATCCTGCGGAGACTTTTTCTTCATCTGCTAGGTATGGAAAGGAACAAAAGAAAAGTCAGCCTTCCTGTCTCTCAGAGAGCAAAGATCATAATACTTGCTGTTTCATAAGCCCAATCACAGCACCATAGCTGGTGACAGCCAGAAATAAGACGACATTTGCAGAAAGCAAAAGAGAAACACACATTAATGCTGTGGGGCAGTGTCTCCCTGGACTGGAATTGGAAGCCTGCCACATTAAACCCAGAGTGGAGCCAAGGACATACCCTGGATGATGCCCTGCTCAAAATTAAAATTATATATTAATGACATTTTACCTAAGTGACTTTGGGTCTGGGCGCATGGGGGGGATACGAAGAGAGATATCATGCCAAACTATGTGATATGTAAACTTTCTACCCTTTAAAACTTTTCTAATTTTAAGAGGAAATTATTATAAATAGTACAATAATGACAAGAAATAGGAAACATACTGGATAATGATTATAGATCTGGCTTCCAATCTTGATTTCTGCATTTCTGACCAGGACGATGGGCAATTTCCTAACCTCACTGATCCTTGGTTGCCTCACCTCAAAAAGATGGAAGTGATAAGGCCTATCCTACACACCAAGGTTTTTGTGAGTCTCAGATGTGGCTAATGTGTGCCTTAAGCCGCTCAAAAGTGGATAATGTGGTCATAAATGGTTACAGGCAATGCTTAGCCCTCCAGACTCTCTTGTTTGGACACAGAGCCCTTCCCACCTCTGTCTCCTCCCACCTTCTCTTCCTACTTCGGCTTCTCAGTCTAACAGTGCTCGGGGAGTGTGTCTGCCTCACATCTGGAATGTCCACGCTGCCTGCAGGAACCAGAACCTCTGTCTCGGAAGGGTTCTGGAGGCCCCACTCTCAACCCCAACAGCCAGTCATCTTCAAGGGGTTATCATCCTAATGGCCATCATTCCCTCACCACCGGAGGGTTACCTCACAGATGGAGGACCTAGTCTGTGGGAAAGAAGAGACCATGACTTATCAGAACATATGGTTTCTTAATTCAAGTTAAAATGTCTGAACCCTGTTGCATCTGGTGCCATTTTAGTTTGTTAAAAATGCCACACAAGGCTGTGACTAAAGGGGAAGAAATGGAGAAAAATACAGTTATTACACACTCAAGAGCCGGGTTTTGCGGCTCATTACCCAGTGGCCTCCGTGACTAATTAGGTTTTGTCACTGTTGCTGGGTCATTATGCCTTAATTTTTTTGCATAGTTATTCAGCCGTCACTTGAGGAAAAATGAAGTAGAGAAATACCCTTCTCTGTCTCTCCTGCTCTGAATCACTCAGGCTAAAAACTCTCCGGGCAGAGAGTACCCGAAACTGATGAAATGATCATTTTGCCACAAAGGGACAAAGGAGTGTTAGTGGATTAAAGAAGCGCTTCTTTATCTGATGGTATAGACCTCATTGAGGAGTGGAGGGCGCAATTCAGTGGGGAAGATCATTAACTTTGAAGTCAGTCATCCAAAGATAATGTTTGTCCCTTTGCTTCTTTGTTGCCCAACTGGCCTTAGCAACCTCTATTTTTTAACTCATCCTTGAAAAACTGGGGGAAAATGCATAATAAAATAAAGGCCTTAGGTTTTCTACAGGCCGGAGGCCTAGGTTAATTTTTGCTGGCAGCAGAGGAAATTGAAGATACCATGGTATTAGCACAGTGGGGTTTGTGTTGGGTCTGGGATAGTAAAAGGACCCATGGTGAGAGGGGAGACATTGGTGTCAATCATGGGGTGGGACGCCACAATGGCCGGTAATTGGCGTGGGTCCACCTTCTACGTCTGTCCCGCTGAGCCTGCAGCCCCCCGGCCCACTCTTGAGCCCCATCGCTAACAAGTAAACAATTTATCAGGGTTAGGTCTCCTGCGGGTTGCCCCATCACACGCTCCATTCAGCCCCGGTACCCCCCCCCAACCCCCGTGCCAGGCCTGCCACACACACAAAAATTTACGTACACCGTGCAATTTGGGGCAGACGCACCATGTAACAACAAATTTACAACAGGCCTACCATGAAAATGGCTGTGTCAATATAGCTGCAAACTGGGGTAGCAGAGCAGCTTGAACTGGTGGCCCCCAGAGGATGTCCGAGGAATAGGGTCACAGGCATCAGATCATATCAGAGCTAATGATGACCCCTGCATTTTTGACACAATAACTCACACAGATGTTCACTAGAATCAATCAATGTCTTGTAAAGAGCCGCACCATTTTAATGTCATTCTCTGGGTTTGTTTATTCTGAGCTTCGTCTTTTTGAATGGGTTGGGGCTCTTCAGGAACCAGAGTGTGGGTCTTGGGGCCTGTGATGAGGGTGTTGATGGAGTTGGCTCTCGTCTAGAGAATAGGGCACTAGACTGTTCGGAAACCAAGCCAAGTCTCCTTCACCAGGTGTGTGACCTTGTTCAGCTTACTAGTTTCTTGTCTGATGGGCATGTTTTGCAGATTGAATGAGGTTTTTTGTTTTTGTTTTTTTTTTCTTGAGCTCTATGTCCAGTATAACACATAAATCTATATAAAAAGAGAAGTAGTCTTTATTGAGAATCTCCTATGTGCCACGCTTTATGTCACATAACCCCCAACTTCTGGGAAGGAAATGTTGTCATCTACCTTTTCCAGATTCGGTAAGCAAGGCTTCCAAATGGAAAGCGAATAGCAGGTACCAGAAATACAATTTAGCACCAAGTCTGTCTGCCCAGAGTTTATTCTGTTTCCATGCTGTTTTGCTAGGAACCAGGTCCTCTTAGGGAATTTAAAATACACAGTCTCATATTCAGAATGATAAAACAAAATTCTGCTTCCTGGAAAATATTTCTTTGGTGGGTTGGGATGGGGAGGGAAATTCCTTTAAGATGGGCAGAGTTTGCCATTATCAGGTTTTTATCTTTATCAATTTCAAATGTTTTGTCATGGACTTTCACTGGGAGGTTTTTTGTTTTTATTTGTTTGTTTTTTCTCAATCCAAGACACACTCAATTGCTATACACACCATTATTTTATATACCACCAAGAAAGGAAAATTCCTGCCATTTATAATTTTCAGGTGCTACTAGTTATAGGACTTATCCCTATTTGAGTGATATTAAAATGTAGAAAAATTGTGCGTTTGGGAATCAAATATGTGTACTTGGATCTCAGCATCATGGGGCTGGTGAAGTTTTCCAAGTTCTTCTTGGAAAAAGCCTTGGCTTGATTTGCTGTTTCCCGTCTCTTTCTCAGAGGTCTGGACAAATCAGTACTTAGTAAGTGTCGAGGGCACAGAAGTCGGTGCATAAACAGTAAAAGAATAAATGAGTAAATGAAGTGTCTGATGTCTTAACCTTCAACTCCTGAATGAGAGCAGAAACTGCACTTTGGGGAGGAGTATTTTCTGTCCTGTCCAGGTGTCCAGGTCGTGTTTCATACTTTGACCTAGAGATGAAGGAGGTCCAGGCCAGAGCACCATCCTCTTGGTGTTCACAGTTGCAAGTCTGGCTGATCCTGATTCCCTGCAGTCTTTGTGTAGCCTGGCCTGCTGCACTCAGGACAAAGGAAGGGAGAGGGACAATCTCACCAGCCAGGAGTCTCAGCGCCATTGCCCTTTCTAGCAGCTGAGACAAAGGAGCAATTTTATGCTAATCAGCATACATGAAATGAGCATTTTTTACAAATTTTACTTCTTTCTCTTGGAAACCCGATAAAGAGGTGGAGGCTGTAGAGCCACATTCTTCAGGGGAGGCATGTAGCTGCTGGGGCCTTGGTCTGGAATGCGTGCAGGCAGTGGAGGACTTGACAGAACCCGTCTGGCCTGGCCAACTCTTTAGTTGGTTCTTCAACCTGGGGCTCTCTGCATTTGTGGGCAGGGCCTCAGCGGGCATGGGCTGTCTTTGTGGAAATGAAACTGATATACTCACCTTTTTGAGGCGAGAATGATCCGTACTGGGGGTAGAAGGGAGTTGTGTCCCAAATCAGAGGCAAAGGAAAGTAGAAAAGAGCCCACATTAAGCAGACCTACACGAGGCAACTATACAAGGAAGACTTCCAGCATAAGGCAAGTCCTTTGAAAAAGCAAAACGCTTACACATACTCTGGTGGGCACTTTCTGTCCTTTACACTGTGTCCCCAACCTCCTAGATCCCCTATAAGCCTTCCAAACACTCATGCTCCTGCTGAGCAGGCTCTGAGCTTACCAGATCCCACCCTTGACCCTTGCCCATGCTGCTCCCCTACCATTGCGGTTGCCTTTATCCATCGGCCTTATCTACATCATCTGTCACAATCTTATGCATTTGCTTCATGTTCTGAGTCAACTGTCACCTCCCCCCCCCGCAATTTTTCCTGATTTCCCCTTATCAGAAGGGATGTCGTCTTTCCTTCCTGTTTAAAGATAAACTGAGGCATATTAAAATTTTAAGAGTTTATCTGAGAAAACAGTGATTCCAGTTGGCTACACCAAACCAGAGGTGGTTAGGAGTCCTCCACCAACAGGAGCTGGGTAAGGACCTTTAGAGAGGAGCTACAAGCAAAGCAAGGACATTGTTTGATTGGCTCTTGCTCAAAGCCTAGTTGGCTCTTTCTGACTGGTTGTCCTTAGGTTTTGATGCTATAACCTTGAGGCATTTAGAAACTTAGATTTTGCTTTGCTTATGTAGGCCTCCTCGTTTCATTTAATACTCCTTCAACCCCAGGGCTACTACCTTAGAGTCTCATTGCATCTGTGTGATTGTCATTTGTGTCATTTCAGGGATACAGCTTAGGACTGCCCAATACTTGCAGGTTGCTGTGGCCTGCAAAGGACTGTGTCTGGGAGAAAGACCCTCTACCAGGCGAAGTAGGACGCTAAGACAGACACAGATATAGACACTTACATGCACTGTTCACCAGGCTGAACACAGAGCAATTTTTACAACTTTCTTAAAATGAAAAAAGAGCATCTTTAATGTTGAAAAATACAGAAAACCAAAAAGTTTTAAACCATTGCTGATCAGACTTTCAAACGCCACTTGCCTTGACTTTCAAATACATTCTTAAATTTTCTGCAGCTGTTTAATTGGGCCAACTTGAAGAGTCTTCTACTGGTCAAAGCTGGTACGATTTGAGTATCAATGGGACTAATAATAGCAATGGGTTGAACACATTAAATAGATTTAAATTCATAATTCAAAGTGCTAATCAAAAGATTCCAAAACAGAACTTCATGTGTGATCTTTAGAAGATCCTACAACACCAACTCATTATTCTAAATAAATAAAGGGAGAGAATAAAGCATTGATCCTGCCTTCCTTGTATGATTAGGCCAGCATAGTAATATCAGGGAAGACTGATCCCTGGTGACACATTGTAATGTATTCTTTCATTTCCACATTCACTCCTTCAGCAAACACATATTGAACCCTCTCCCTGCCAAGCCCTGTGCTAAATGCTGGGAATATAATGAATCTGAAGATCAGAATTTATCCTATTGACTGGGACAATGTTATGACCAAAGGTAGGCACTATGTGATCACAGTGGTGCATCAGGGAGGGTCTGATGGATTGTGTACCTGTCTTCTACCCCTCCTCAAAGGCAAGCTTCTCAGGGTATTTGGATCTCTTCTCTTTTGCTCCTGTGACGGGGGCATCAGTGGTGCCCAGTAATAGTTTGGTAAATCAGCCTGGGCTCTTAGCTATAAGCCACAGAAAATATCTCTGGCAAACTTAATCCAAAGAGGAACATGCCTTAAAGAACAAGGTAGATCACCAAACTGATGGGCAAGTTGGGGGACCAGGCTCAGAACGACGGTTAAGCAGCAGGAAATAGTGCTAAGATCGTGAGGTGGCAATAGTCTCATGGGGATCTCAGATGTCGATGCTGCTGCAGGCGTGACTACTTCCTGGGTGTGTGAGCCCCACGGGAGCATTGATCATGTGAGGAGAGGGCGTATCTGACTCGTCATTTTCTGCTGTGGGAAGTAGAGCTGGGGCTCATACTGAGACCATGGGGGTACTTTCCCCCCCAAAACAGGAAGGTTGGTGCTTACTAACCAAAAACAATGACAAATGTCTGCTACAGTTGTTTGAAATGACTTATCGATTAGAGATGCCTTTTTCCTATCAATAAATATCTGCACTGTGGGAGAAACCCAAGGAGCCTAAATGGGTAATCTGCTTCCTTTTTGTTCACCTGCCTCACTTCTGGGGGTACCTTTGCATCCTGAACTCCACCTCTGCTTCCTTTCTCTCCTAAACCCTCCAGTTGGAAACAGAGGGACCAGGAGCACCACGGTCTGTAGGACTTTCAGCCGGAATGGCTGCTCAGCCAGCTGGCTGTGGGGAGGGGCACTCTTCAACTCACAGAAAACTAAGGGTTGAGGCCTTCCAGTGGAGCCTAGCCTCTCATCTGGGCAGAATCTCTTCTTTCCTGGAGTGCTTCCCTCCAGGAGAAAGCATGTCTTGGATGAAGTGGAAGAATTGGGATCTTTGAAATTATAACAGTAATTATCAGTGGGTCACATGTAGCGAGCACTTACTATATGTTAATCACTGATGTAACTTTGCATGATCATCTCTTTTATTTATTTTTCATAATCATCTCTTTTAATCTTCATGATAATGCTATGAGGTAGACACAATTATTATCTGCATTTCATAGGTGGGGAAACTAAAATGCGGAGTGAAGTAACTGTCAGGGTCATTAGCAGAAATCCTCACCCAGAGCTTATGTGCTTTCAAAGAACCACAGAGCCTGAAGTATCACCGAGGAAACTACAGTTGTGTTTCAGTGACTGATTTGCAAAGCTGGACTTGAACCCATGTCTGGCTCACACTAATGCCTATTGTTATGAACTGACCTAACCCAGTTCGATCCATGAATAACTCAGATTCATTTTGGTAGATAGTTGTAGTTAGTGGTGGGTAAGTTAGCTTCTCTCCCGAATCCTGTTACAAGATTGTAATGTCGGTAAGTCTTAGACTAAATTCTGTACACACAAAGATATTTACTTACAGTTCTGGGTAGTTTCTACACTCTATCCTGTGAGCTTGATTAGACGCCAGTTCTCTGTTCTGTCAGGTGTAACAACCATAATGCATATGAAAGATTCGCCGGCAGCAGACACAGCAACATTTCTGGGCAATGTTCTCTGCCTTCTAGGTGGCATCACACAATCAGAAACTCTGCTAAAGCAATGGCTAGATGCAGGACCAATTTAGAGGTCAGGCCATGAGTGCCATTCCTCAGGGGTTCAGAATATAGCCTCAGTAGATTCTTATACCTTGTTCACACAAGGATGGGGTGGAAAACTAACCCTAACCTATTTTAGCCTTGAATGCCTCTCACTTTACCAATGAGAGCGATTTCCTAACATTTGTAATACTATTTAACAGGATGTTTGTTCCACTGATAATAGCCCCCTGTTTGATCCCCCCATGCCAATTAGCAATGTGTGAATTATCGATCAAGAATGATTTGGCCTTTTCTGGAGTATAGCATTAGCTGACCACTCGTGGGTAGTTCTTTCTTGACAACCTGTGAGCTGATCACCCCTGAAGTTACAGTTGAAGCAACTTGGCCCTTCCATACTATCACACAGATTAGACGGAGGTATTTTAAGGTGCAGCAGACGTTGGAAACCCCATTCTGCTGACCACCAAACTGAGGTGTCAACAGAAAAAGTCCCATAATCATTGAAGCAGAGAGGCAAGGGTCTTTCTTTAGTAGTTGGATAGGTCCTAGCCTCATTTTACCTGTGAACCTCAGTTTCTTCATCTAAAATAGGACTGACTATACCAGCCAAACCTAACACCATACAGGATTGTTGTTGAGTTCAAACAAAATGTAAATTGTCATCCCATCCTCCCAGCATGTCTCTGTCTACTGACTTGTTCCAAGGTTCTTGGAATCACTTATTTAAGTTAATTAGAGACTGAGGCTCTACAAACCCTGAAAGGAAGAAAATGGGGTTTAATCTCCAATTTAGACTCTCTGTGATATCTAAATGTGGTGAAAAATGAAATTAAGCAGAATATCCATTTTACCAATACAGGACTTAATATTCATATATTTTGAAACATCGCAAAGTGTTCTTGACTTTTTTTCACATTTCATCTGAATGCTGAAAAGGCCTGGTCTGAGCTTTGGTTTGGACATTAGCCCTACTAATTAACATTTGCCTAATCCCCCCTGTGGTTCCAGGGTTGTGTTCTCAAAAAAGGTGAAAAAGAGCTAATTATTAGGGCTTTGATATGAGAGTCCAGACATCCAGAGTTTCTCCCTTATTTCAGTGTCTTTGGTGGTGCAGAGACAAAGCACTTGGGAGATTAACTCAATGTTTCAATACCATGTTCCATTCTTTGTTGTGCAAAAGGGAAGATTTTAACTCTTTTTCCTAGAACGGAAACCCTTTTCCTCTATGCAGGAATACACACAACCAAGACTGTCTCTTGCATTAACTTGATCTATCTTCCTTTGGACGGTCTCCTTTCACAATTAAAAAAAAATAGAACAAAGTCTTATTGAAATTAATATTTCACTCTTATCTCATTTGCTCCCTGCTCTGTGGACCCTTTTCTTCATCTGTCAAAATAGACAAGCTGATTCCCCACCTAACTGACCCATGGATATTGTGATAACAAATTAAGTACTTGAAGTGAGCCAGCTTTAGAAAAGAAAGTCTAAAGTAATTAAGCGATTATCTATAGTGTATATGTGAAGTTTTCATTCATGCATTTGTATCTTTATGTATTTATTTAATGGATTCAGCAGACATGTATTGCATGCCTTCTCTCTGCAGGGTAGAAAAGTGAATAAAATATAGACCTGTCTTTAGTGGGAGTCCAGTATGCTGGATACAGATGGTTCTGTTCCTTCTCCCTTTTTTTTTAATTGCTTTTTCCCCCCTCTCTGAATCTTCAATGTCCTCTCAAAAGCAACACAAACCCATACTGTTTTGGCTGGACTCAGGGTTGAAGTAACAAAAGTTGGCTCAAGCTGTGGATATGATTACTTACTAGGGGAGAAAAAGCAGCAAGTGATTCCACATTCATTCCCCTAGGAGAAAAGTTCTTTCTTAGCAACCCAAAGAGTAAAGCATTTAAATTCTTTCAATGGTTCCAGTTTTGATGAAACAAAAATGGTATAAATTCATACAAATATTTTTCAGTTTAACTCAACTCCTATTTATTGAGTGCCTACTAGCACTCAGGTGACTACAATTGCATTGCTGTTGTTTTCTGTCACAAAGGCAGTGGACAGTAGGTGTTGGATAGGATGTATAATTCATGCCAAAATACGTCTAATCATGAGTGTCTTTGGAAGGTATCACACATATTTGACTTAATATTAGCAATATATCTGGATTATTCATTCATGTTTTCATTTTTTGACCTGGGTAAACAAAACAAAGCGAAACAATACAACACAACAACAACAAAAAAAAAAAAGAAGAAGAAGAAGAAGAAGGAAAGGAAACTTTGTGATTCAAAAATTGCAAATGTGTCCCTGAAGCCATTCACACAAGAATGCTGCTGCAAATTTGACATTGATGATACATTCATTGTTGCCTGGCTTTAAGTGTTGCTAAGTTGCCTGCCTGTGTTCGCTACATCATTGATCTCTAAAATCTTTCTATTGTGGAAATTAGATAGTTGTATTTCTGTTTAGTCATCAAGTGCAAGGAAGAACTACTCTATGGTGCAATTGGCATTTGTAAAGGAATTCTCTGAAGTAGCTGTTATTACTACACAGTCTGATGCATAACTGGTTAGTTTCTTCTCCTGGTGGCAATGGCTGTATGGGAGAGCATGAAGTTTGAAGTCAAGTGTTTCCTTATCATCTGGTACCTGCAGGGCCAAGGGAAATAATTTCTCTGCAGGATCTCAGCCTCTTTATCTAAAAGTGATAATAATGTATGCAACTTCCAGGGTTCTCATAAGGATAAGTGAGATGGCGTATGCTATTGTGATGTGTAAGGAGCGATACAAATATTAATTGCACTTGTCACCTTACTTCTAATTAATGAGCATTCATTAAGCTCTCGGTGCTAGCTACCACATTACGTTGCCTCAGGTCCTCGTGGCAAATTGATGTTATTATCCCAAAATTAAAGCTGTGTCCTTGTTTTGTTTTGTTTTTTTCCTACTACGTTTACTGCCTTTCTGCAAATGCTTGGACTGCCTGGATTCCATAAGCTCGCTTGAAACTCTTTCCATGATTCAGAATTGTAGTCCCTCTTGCAATCTCATCCAAGGAACATCTGCTCTGAGAAGCCAGTCAATATTGTGGAGAAGTTCAAAGAATGCAGACCATTAGTAGTGTCAGCTTTACAACCGGGAGGTAATGGCATTAAAGGAATGGTCATAATACCCAACAATAGTGACCTCATTAACCAGTGATTTATCATGATGAAAAGACCTGTTTAACCTTTGGTCTCCACAAGCTTTCTCCTTTTAACAAAAAGGTCTATTATTTCAAGTTGTCAGGAGATAATTTGTGAGTTGTTAAAGGACAGATTCAATTACTCTTAAGACAATTATATGGAAACCGTACTCACTGCAAGGTGCCTGCACAACAATTTTTGTTTTCTTTGGTCATTTTTCTGGGAACAAAAAACACGGGCGTTTGATGAGTTTTGCTACAAGAAACAACTGCCATTGTACCTTCTTAGGGCCCTGCTGTAGATATCTGATTACAAATTGGGCTTTCTTTGGAACTAGTGTAAGGGGAATTTGAATGAGATGGGCTCATTGACATATAAGGTGACGTGTCAAGCTCCTCTGTCAATTTCATGTAACATTTATAGAGGGCCTATTCTGATGTCAGCCAAGTTGGGCTTTGTGGTAGGGGATACAGCAATGGATAGGCTGGGCTCTGCCTTCCAGAAGGTCGGAGACTTCTATGCGGATGTTCTCTCAGCTTGCATTTTTTATCCCCCTTCTAATGGTTCCTGAGATGATTGTGTCCCTGTAGGTCTCCTGCTGCTCAGATCTGGTGGTGGCAGGGGGTTGGCTTCTCTACCCTAAGGAAACTGATCAGAACACCAGGGAAAGAGGTAGAAAAGAGATAGAAAAGGTGCCTGTTTGGGGTTGTGCAGATTGCTTGGAAGGATTAACTTTGCTGGGTGAATTTCGTCCCTGTGTTCCAAATGGAGGAATGAGAAAAACTATAACATCTGTGCCATTCCAGATCTGGACCTCTTTAGAGCAGAAACTGTCAGTTGTGACAAATTGAGCTCAATTGTACAGAGGCTTTTGTGAGGTAGACAAATGTCCATCAGGGTCTCAAATGACCACCAAACTCCGTTCACTTGTGCTTTCTCTCTAATTTACGCCCTGGGTCCCTGAGGTGAGAGACCCTGCTATTTGATCGCCTGACCACAGTAAATAACCCCAACTGGAGAACTTTTAAATGAAGATGTTTAGAAAAAGTCCAGCTTTCAGAGTGTGATGGCAGGCCTTTCAGTTACTTGCTCACATTGTTTCGTTACTGATGCAGGAGGTATAAGAGTTATGTATAACTAGGATCATCTTTGATGAAGCTTGTATTCCACGGTAAACCTGAAACCCAGAGTTTGGTTATAGGTTAAAATTTTTGATGCTGTACTTAAGAAAACGTGTTTGCTTATTATTCATGTTGCTCAGATTCCTTGTATGTTATTTTGAATTTTTTTCTTAAAGACTAATTTCAAATTTTTACCCTAGGATTTTCTTGGGGAATAGAATTCCCCATTACCTGGTTTTAGTTGCTTGTGAAGTTTTTTATTTTTGTTTTAAGAAAATTATCTTCTTTTTTCCAGAAACCTAGTAAATCATCCTTGATTTCATTAGGAGGGAAATAATAAACAATATCCAATTTTAATGTAATAAATATTTGTACCTGATTATATATCATTATATGGATTTCATTAAAAGAAATACATCTAGGCTCTTGAAAGACCTTGAGAGCTAAGTAATTAAACAACATAGTAGTGAAAAGAGAGGAAGGACCTAATAGAACCCATTCTTAAACTGCCATTATTAATTTAATCATTCTACTTTTGAGTGCTGTGTACCTGCTAACTTCCACAGAAGTTCTGAGATAACTTAAATAAAGTTGCAAGACAGATTTTAAAAAAATCATATAAAGGAAGGATTAAGTAATTATAAACTGGAGATAAAACCTTTGGCTTAAACCAAAGGGAAATATGATAAGTTACATAAATCCTATTTTGTAATAAACAGAAATACGTGGGCTTATCAGCAAAGTCAGACTTTTTGTAAAAAAATTCCAGAAAAAAGTTTTTTTTTTTTATTGATGGTTGGGTTTAAACAATTAGTTTCAAAATGAAAATCATTTAGATCATTATCTCTTAAGGTTCTGGCCTTCACATTTCAGCAGACAAAAAGATTGGAAACTAGGATCTCTATATACACCTTATATTCCACCACTTGACTGTACAACAAACCAGAAGAAATTAATGCTGTGTCTATTATCTCAACTGAAAAACCTAAAAGTATATAAGTAAAAACAGGAAAAATTTTAAACAAAAACCTAAGACAATAATTGAGAACAGAGGTTTATAAAAATCAAGCTAATTATCTAATTACCTAAGGAAGAAAACCCAACTGAATGTTTCTTGATAATTACTGACATTACTGGCTTTGAAATCACCATTTTGAAGAACAATTCTTATCATAAGATAAGCTATACATTCTTGGAGGACACAGATTTTACTTTGTTCATCTTCCCTGTTATAGACTTATTACATGAGCAGGGACACAAAAAACAATAGGTATCTGTAACCTTTGGCTAGGTTAAAGGGAAGTGGCCAGGATTGGTGAAAAGGACTAGGGTAAGGAGATTTCTCTGTGCATTGACTCTGGCAAACACCCTGAGCTTTGTTTGTTTGTTTGTTTTAAATAAACCCTTGGTAGAATCTCAAGACTTTAAAACTGGAAGGTTCTTCATGTTAAAGTTTTGATGTGTCCAGGCATTCCCTCCCTCCACAAATGCCAATTTCAGAAAGAGTTGAGAATTAGTCATAGATTGCCAGTAGAGCCGCATTGGAAAATAATCTTGTATTTGAGACCCAGTGGAATTTCTAGAATTGTTACCTGCTTATGAAGAGGAAATTGGGTCTGCAGAATGGAGAGTGATCCAAACCAGTTACAAGGGAAACAACACACACAGACACAGGTGGGGCTCTACACCTGCCTCTAGAACGGTGCTTCTAGAACTATCTGTGCTGAAGAACCAGTTTTTCTCTTTTTTATTCCCAATCTATAACAGACCTATAAACGTATCAAATGCAGTAGCAATGAAGTACTAGGCAAATGAAATGAAGAAAGCAAAGACATATAAAACACAAATTGAGGTGTTTATTAGGTATAAAATTATGTTTCCATTAATATAATTAAACAATATAGGCAAAAAAGAATTACAAAACTGTATATGTAGTTCACTGAAAGGGTGCCTGTAGGCAATTATTATATAGAATTACTATTACCCTCATGACTTTTTGCCACTCCTAAATCATAACAAAACAAAAAATTATGACTAAAATAGCAATTCCCCGCATTTAATGCCTATATGCACACTTTGAGTGCACATTGTGTATATCAATAGCTTTTATAAGTCAAGTTTATTGAAGTATAATTTACACACAGCAGAATTCATCCTTTTTTAGGTGCACAGTCTGGTAAGAATAAAGGTGTACAGTTATGTGACCAATCAAGATATAGAATATTTCATCATCCCAGGAAGTTCCCTTACAATTAAACCCTTCTCACTGCTTCCTCCTTGGCCACCACCGATGTGATTTCTGATACTATAATTTTTCCTTTTCCAAAATGACATATAAATAAAACCGTATATGATATAGCCACATGTGTCTAGCTTCTTTCATTTAACATATTGCTTTTGAGATTCAGCTGTGTTGTTGCTTGTATCCATTATTTATTCCTTTCCATTGCTGAGCAGTGTTCCATTGTGTGGGACATAGTACAATTTATTTATCCATGCACAAATGGATGGACCTCAGAGTTGTCTCTAGTTTTGGTCAGTTATGGATAAAATTGCTGTAAACATTTGCACACAAGTCTTTGTGGAGACACATGTTTTCTTATCTCTTGAGTAAATATCTGGGGTGGCTGTGTCTTATGGGCATTGTGTATTTAGCCTTCTAAGAAACTGTCAAAGTTTTCCAAAGTAGCTTCCCATTTTGCATTCCTGCCAGTGATATATGAGAGTTCATTGCTCACCAGAACTCTGTATTGTCATTTAAAAAAAATCTTAGGTAATGGTATCATTGTGGTTTTAATTTGTATTTCTTTAAATAACTACTGAAAGTGAGCATCTTGATATGTGTTATTTTGTCACCCTGGTCTCTTATTTGGTGAAGCATCATTTTTTTTTCAAATTTAAATATTTATTCATCACGTATAAGGAATATTGTATTACATACTGAAGATGAATAAGTCTGAAGGACATCATGGTCTACTGGAGATAGGTATTTAGATAAATAATTGGAATGTGATATGATAAAAATATGGCCCAAGCTTGACATACAGAATCACATATGCATGAAGATAATTAGACTTACTCTGCAACATAAGAACAACATAAGCAAAATGAACAATGCAGTTGGATCATTTTTAAATGAAATTTTTCACTTTAGAGAATTTAGATAATATAAATACAAAAGAGAAAAGTCACTATTAACATTTTGACTTGTGTATTCCACTCTTTCTATTTTTTGTTAATTTATCAAATGGGCTCATACTACATCTATTTTTCTCCTTAAGCAGCTTTCTATGGTATTAAATATTTTCCTACAATGTCATTTTAATAGTTGCAAAGGATGCAATCATGTGTACATTCAAACATTTTTAAAACCAATCTATTATATTTCAGCTGTTTCCAAGTTTTTATACTTATGAACAATGATGCTCTATTGAACATCCTTGCAGTTGTACTCTTGAACAAAGTTTTCTTTAAGATAATTTTTTTGCAGGGAAATTTCTGAGTCAAAAGATATAAATATTTCTGAATTTTTAGTGGGTATTATCAGATTTTCCAGTAAAGTGGTATAAATTCATATCTACCATCAGCATAACAAAGATGAACACTGTGGGTAGTGTTTTTAAAATTAAAACGAATGCCGATTTCCTTTTAAGATTTTTTTTTAAAGATTTATTTATTTATTTTAGAGAGAGAGCGTGAGTGGGAGGGGCAGAGATAGAGGGAGAGAAAATCTCAAGCAGACTCCATGCTTACTGTGGAGCCCATCACAGGGCTCTATCTCATGGCCCTGAGATCATGACCTGAGCCGAAACCATGAGTTGGACACTTAACCAACTAAGCTACCCAGGTATCCTCAAATTCCGATTTTAAGTTGCATTTATTTGACTACTAGAAAGTTGAATATCTTTTCTGATGTGCATTTCCTATTTCTATGAATTATATCATGAATTTCTCCTTATGTCCTTGGTCTATATCTCTAGCTAAATGTTCATCTCATTTATTTGTAAGAAGTTTTTTTTCTTTTAGTGATCTACCATAATGCAAATGTGTTTTCTCTTGTCATTTGCTTCTTTTCATTATGTTCCTAATATTTTCTTCATTGAAGTTTTAACTTTATATGTTTTAACTTGTCAACATTTCCTTATAGATCTATATCAGAATTCAACCTTGTCAAGGCCTCTTCCACTCTATGATTAGTTGAATATTTATCTTTTACATTTAAATAAATGGAGCATTTGGAATTTATTTGGATATGTCACAAAGAATAAGGATTTAACTTCTTTCCCCAAATGATGAGCCAGTTGTCCCAGCTCTACTTATTGATAATGGACCTTAGATCTTTTTCTCAGCATTTCGAATCACATATCAAGTTCATTATATACTTAGGTAAGTTTCTGAACTTATCATTGTGTTCCAAAAAATTTCCTGTCTTTTCTAAAATGAAAATGCACAGTGCCACACTATTTTAATTACTATAATTTTATAATATGTTCTAATATCTAATATCTAGTACAACCACCTCTGTGTCCTTCATACTGTTTATAATACTTCCAAAAAGTGTTCTAGACTATTCTCAGACCTTAATGTTCTGGGTGTACTTAAAATTATATTTGAGTTTTAAAATATCCAATTGGAACATTTATTGAAATTTCATTAAATTTATAGATTAATCTGAGAAGAATTTGTATCTTTATAATAATCAGCCTTATCACTGAAGGACATGCCAGGTCTCACCATTTACTCAAGTTTTCATTTATGTTCTTCAGTAAAGTTTTATAGTTATTTTATTTATTGTATTTTAATTCCAATATAGTTAACATACAGTGTAATATTAGTATCAGGTGTAGAATTTAGTGATTCATCACTTACATACAACATCTGGTGCTCAACACAAGTGCCCTCCTTAATACCCATTACCTATTTAACCCATCCCTGCACCCTCCTCCCCTCTGGTAACCATCAGTTTGTTCTCTATAGTTAAGAGTTTATTTCTTGGTTTGTTTCTCTTTGCTTATTTGTTGTTTCTTAAATTACACATATGAGTGAAAGCATATGGTAGTTGTCTTTCTCTCATTGACTTATTTCACTTAACATTGTACTTTCTAGCTCCATCCAGGTCATTGCAAATGGCAAGAGTTCATTCTTTTTTATGGCTGAGTAATATTCCTCTGTGTGTGTGTGTGTGTGTGTGTGTGTGTGTGTGTGTGTGTACCACATCTTCTTTATCCATTCATCTATTGATGGACACTTGGGCTGCTTCTGTAATTTGGCTATTGTAAATAATGCTGCTGTAAACACAGAGGTGCATATATGCCTTTGAATTAGTGTTTTTGTATTTGGGGGGTAAATACCCTGTAGCATGATTACTGGATCATAGGATAGTTCTATTTTTAACTTTTTGAGGAACCTCCATACTGTTTTCCACAGTGGCTGCACCAGTTTGCGTTCCCCCCAACAGTGCAAGGGGGTTCCTTTTTCTCGACATCCTCACCAACTAGTTGTTTCTTGTGTTGTTGACTTTAGTCATTCTGACAGATTTGAGGTGATATCTCATTGTAGTTTTGATTTGCATTTCCCTTATAATGAGTTATGTTGAGCCACTTTTCATGTGTTTGTTGGCCATCTGGATATCTTTGGAGAAATGTCTGTTCATTTCTTCTGCCCATTTTTTAATTGGATTCTTTGTTTTTGGGTATTAATTTGTATAAATTCTTATTTTGTAAACCCTTTATTGGATATGTCATTTGAGGATATCTTCTCCCATTCCATAGGTTGCCTTTTAGTTTTGTTTGTTTCCTTCTCTATGCAGAAGCTTTTTATTTTGATGTTGTCCAAATAGTTTATTTTTGCTTTTATTTCTCTTGCCTAAGGAGACATATCTAGAAAAATTTTGCTAGACATATCTAGAAAATTATAATTATTTTAAATATGTTTGGGGTGCCTGGGTGGCTCATTTGGTTAAGCATCTGCCTTTGTCTCAGATCATGATCCCAAGGGCCTGGGATCAAGCCCTACATGCTTCTCCCCTGCCCCTCCCCCTGCTCATGCTTTTTTTCTCTCTCTCTCAGAGAGATAAATAAAATCTTACATAAATAAATAAATAGGTTCTGCAAGTTTTGCTTCATCCAAGGTATTATATCGTTGTTCTTGTTATTACTACTGGCATCTATTTTTCCATTATATTTTCCAACTGGTTGCTACTTTTCTATAGCAGTCTATTCATAATTATTCAGTAATAGACAAAATAGTCTAATTAGTTCCAATAGTACTTTTTCTTTTGGTTAAAAAAACTCATAAGATAAAATTTACAATTTTAACCATTTTCAGTGTATAATAGAGCGGTGTTAATTATATGCATATTGTTGTGCAACAACATCTATAGAACTCTCACCTTGCAAAACTGAAACTCTATATTGGGCGCCTGGGTGGCTCAGATGGTTAAGCACTGCCTTCAGCTCAGGTCATGATCCCAGAGTCCTGGGATCGAGTCCCGCGTCAGGCTCCCTGCTCTGCGGGGAGCCTGCTTCTCCCTCTGCGCCTCTCTCTCTCTCTCTCTCTGACTCTCATGGATAAATAAATAAAAACATTTAAAAAAAATGAAACTCTATATCCACTGAATAACAACTCCCTTTTCCCCTCTCCCAGCCCCTTACTTGTAATTTCTCTTTCTATTGGTTTGACTACTGTAGATGCTTCATGTAAGTGGGAGAGCACAGTTTTTATCTTTTCCTAACTGGCTTATTTCACTTGGCATAATGTTCTCAAGGTTCATCTATGCTGAAACATATAACAGGATTTCCTTGTCTTTATTTTCTTGAGTTTCCCATATGGCCAATTATATAATCTATAAAGAATTACAACTTTCTCTACTTTTTCGATTTTTTATTTCATTTCTTCATCTGGTATTTTATTATTTAGAAGAATCTTGCTGAGAATTTCAGGTAATTCCTCATAATGTTATATTTTAGTAGCATAGTAAATTACATTATTACTTTTTTTGTTTATTGAGGTTTTTTTTTAAATCAGGAATGGATGTTAATAGATTATTTTATGTTGAATCATTTTTGAAATTTTAAAATAAACCCTATTTGGGTATGTTACATCACTCTTTTAAACATATGCTCAAATAGGGGTGCCTGGGTGGCTCAGTCAATTAAGCATCACACTTGATTTCAGCTCAGGTCCTGATTTCAGGGTTGTGATATTGAGCCCCATGTCAGGCTCCATGCTGGACGTGGAGGCTGCTTAAGATTCTCTTTCTCCCTCTCCCTTTGTCCTCCCCCCATATATATATTGTGTATCTCAGCAAGATTCTTCTAAATAATAAAATACCAGATGAAGAAATGAAATAAAAAATCGAAAAAGTAGAGAAAGTTGTAATTATTTATAGATTATATAATTGGTCATATGGGGAACTCAAGAAAATGTGTGTGTGTGTGTGTGTGTGTGTGTGTGTGTATTTCCTAGAGTTTGCATTCCCACCAACAGTGCAAGGGGGTTCTTTGCACAATAGTTCTTTGCAACTATTTTAATAGTTGCAAAGGATGCAATCATACAATTGTGTGTACATTCAAACATTTTTAAAATTCACCCTTTGTAGATGTATAGCTCAATGAGTTTTGTGATATGTAACGACCAACCACTCAAGATATAAAATAGTCTGATCATCCCCAAAATGTTACCTCATGTTAATCCCTGGCAATTCTGACCCTGTTGCTTATAGTTTTGTCTTTAAAAAAAACATATCATATAGTGCCTGTTTGGGCAGCACATATACCAAAATTGGAATGACACAGAAAAGATTAGCTTGGCCCCTGAGCGAGGATGACACACAAATTTGCAAAGAATTTCATATTATTTTAAAAAGTCTATAAATATTAAAGGGGACTCTTTGAGTGGAAAGACCAAAAGTGATAAAGACAAAAAAGAAACAGAAAATCTCCAGAAACAACAATGAAACAAGTAATAAAATATCATATACATGGAACCATATAGCATGTAGCCTTTGTGTGTGACTTCTTTGACTTGGCATGATGCTTTTGAGATTCATCATGTTATTACATGTATCAGTAATTCATTCATTTTCATTTCTGTGTAGTATTTTTCATTGTTGAGTAGTTGGATTTAACAAACTTTATTTATCCATATTTACCAGTTGATAAACATATGGGTTATTTCTGATTTTTAGTGATTATGAATGAAGTTGCCAGCTACAATCACCTATAGGTTTTATGTATATGCATGTCTTCCTTCCTCTTGGGTAAATAGCTAGGAGTGGAATTGCTGGGTCATATGGTAGGCACAAATTTTACCTTTATATGAAGCTGTCAGATTGTTTTCCAAAGTGACTACACTGTTGTATATATTCACAACAATGTATGAGAGTTCCATTTGCTCCACATCCTCACTTGCACTTTTTACTGTCAGCTTTGTTTTCTTTTTCTTTTTTTTTTAAAGATTTTTTTTTTTTAATTTACTTAACAGAGAGCTAGAGCACAAATAGGCAGAGCGGCAGGTGGAGGGAGAGGGAGAAGCAGGCTCTCCACTAAGCAGGGAGCCCGATGTGGGGCTCGATCCCAGGACCCTGGGATCATGACCTGAGCCAAAGGCAGATGCTTAACTGACTGAGCCACCCAGGTGCCCCATGCTTTGTTTTCTTTTAGCCATTTTAACAAGTGGCATCTTATTGTGGTTTTAATTTGCTTTTCTCTCGTAATTAATGATGTTAGCATGTTTACATGTGCTTATTGGTCATTCAGATCTCTTCTTTGGTGATGTGTATGTTCAAATACTTTGCTAATCAAAATTTTTTTCTTACTGAGTTATAAAGATTTCTTTAAACATTCTGAGTATAAGTCCTTTATCAATTTTTTTGCAAATATTTTCTCTCTGTGATTTGATTTTTTTCTTAGAAATGTCTTAAAGAACAGAAATTTAAAATTTTTATTAAGCCCATTTAGTCAGTTTTTTTCTATTATGATTCATAGTTTTTCTGTCTTAAATTTAAAAAATATTTGCTTGATATAAAATCATAAAGATATTTTCTCATGTTTTATTCTGGGAATGTTATAGTTTTAGGCTTTACATTTAGGTCTGTGACCATTTGGGGTTAACTTTTGTTTATGTGGTGAATAAAAATTGAGATTTTATTTAATTTTAATTTTTTTGACATATAAATGTTCCATTTTTCCAGCACCATTTACTGAAAAGACTACACTTTGTCCACTCCATTACCTGGACAGCTTTGTCAAAAATCAGTTGACTATACCTGTGGCAAATTTTTGGCCCTCTATTCTGTTTTATTGATCTACATATCTATATTTACTTGACTATCTCACTATCTTTATTAGTGTAGCATTATAGTAAGTCTTTTTTTTTAAGTATAATTGATACACAATGTTACATTAGTTTCAGGTGTACAACAGAGTGATTTAACAAGTTTATACATTATGTTCACCTCAAGGGTAGCTACCATCTGTCCCATTACATCCCTATTACAGTATCATTGACTGTGTTCCTTATACTGTTTCTTCTATTCCTGTCACTTATTTATTCCATAACACGAAGGGCTGTATCTACCTCACTCTTCACCTATTTTGCCCACTCTCCCATGCCCCCTCTTCCCTCTGGTAGCCATCAGATTATTCTCTGTATATATACCTCTGATTCTGCTTTTTTTGTTGTTTATTCATTTGTTTACTTGTTTTTAGATCCCACTTATGAATGGAATCACATGGTATTTGTCTTTCTCAGTCTGATTAATTTCACTTAGCATAATACCCTTTAGGTCCATCCATGTTGTTTCCAAATGGCGCAATCTCATCCTTCTTATGGTTGCATCATATTCCATTGTTTATATATACCATCTTTTCCTTTTCCATTCGTCTATTGATGGACACTTAGGTTGCTTCCATATCTTGGCTATGTAAATAATGCTGCAATAAATATGGGTTTGCATTTATCTTTTCAAATTAGTGTTTTCATTTTCTTTGGGTAAATATCCAATAGTGGAATTATTGGATCATATGGTACTTCTATTTTTAATATTTTGAGGAACCACCATACTCTTTTTTACAGTGGCTGTACCAATTTACATTCCTGCCAACAGTGCATGAGGGTTCCTTGAAATTAGTTGATGTTCTGATTTTTTTTCAAAGTTGTTTTGACTATTTTAGGTACCATTTTTTTAAAGATTTTATTTATTTATTTGCTAGAGAGTGAGAGTACAAGCAGGGGGAGCAGCAGGCAGAGGTAGAAGCAGGCTCCCCGCTGAGTAAGGAGCCCGATGTGGGACTCGATCCGAGGACTCTGGGATCAGGTGAGGTACCAGATTTTCTATGTTAAATTTGTAATAAGTTTTTGATTTGTAATTTGTGTAAAGTATCCTAGTGGGATTTTGATTGAGATTGATTTAAAATACAAAGATCACTTTGAGCAGAGTTGACATCCTCCCAGTATTGAGTCTTGTAATCCATAAATATGATATATCTATTTATGTAGGTATTTAATTTCTCTCATCAGTGTTTTATAGTTTTCAGCACATAAATCTTGCACATATGTGGTTAGGTTTATTTCATGGTTTTTTTCATATTTTTTGGTGCTATTGCAAATGGCATTTAAAAATTTAATTTCTGATTGTTCATTGCTAGTAGATAGATGTAATTGATTTTTTATATTGACTTACATATTGCAACCTTGCTAAACTCACTTGTTACTTCTAGGACCATTAAAAATAGATTATGTGGATTTTCTACTTAGATGATCATATTGTCTGCAAATAAAGAGATTTCTTTCTTTCTTTCCAATTGTTTTATTTCTTTTTCTTGCATCTTCGCACTGGTTACAATCTCCAGTGTAATGTCGAGTAAGAGTAGTAAAAGCAAACCTCCTTGCCTCCTTGATTTTAGTGAGAAGAGCACTCCATTTCTTTCTACTAAGTATAATGTTAGTTATAGGTTTTCAAAGATGGCCTTTATAAGCTTGAGGAAGTACCTTTCCATTCCTAGCTTGCTGAAAATGTTATATCATGAATGGATGTTGGGTTTTGTCAAATACTTTTTTTTTTGCATCTGTTGATATGAGCACAGAGCATTTTGTTTTTAGTTCACTGACATGACTGGTTAACTTTCAAATATTGAATCAACCTTGCATTTTGGGGATAAACTCTATTTGATCATGATGTATAATCTTTTATATTGATGGATTCAATTTGACAGAATTTTATTAAGGATTTTTGTTTAGCATACATGAGATTCTTTTCCTATAATGTCTTTCTCCGGGTTTGCTATCAGGATAATGCTGGCCTCATAAAATGACTCAGGAAACATTTTCTTCTCTTCTATTTTACGTAAGTGTATGAAATCAGCATATTTCTTCCTTAAATGTTTGATAGAATTCACCAGCGAATGCATCTAGGCCTGGAGTATTGTTTTATGGCAAAGTTTGGATAACAGATTCATTTGCTTTAATAAATAAAGGGCAGGGGTTCCTGGCTGGCTCAGGCAGTAGAGCATGTGACTCTTGGTCTTGGGACTGTGAGTTTAAGCCCCACGTTGGGCATGGAGCCCACTTAAGAAAAAAATAAACAAATAAAAAATTTAAAAAATTAAAAATGACACTTTTAAAACACAGTTATGTGCCTTCTATGAGCAAGACACTATAGAGCTGTCAGGGACACCAAAAGAATATAATCTAGGATCTGCTATAAGCTGGAGAATATCGTGCCTGAATGTTCAGAAAATAATAAAGGACAATTAAAATTATCTATTTCTTCCTGAGTAGTTTATATCTTTCAAAGAATTTGTCTATTTCTCCTAAGTTATCAATTCACTGGCATAAAGATGTTTATAATATTATCTTATTATCCTTTTAGTTTCTGTAGGGTCTATATTGATGTCCTCTCTTTCATTGCTAATACTGGTAATTCGTATATTCCCTCTTTTTTGTTTCTTGATCAACATGGCTAGAAGTTTATCCACTCTATTGATCTTTTCAAAGGATAACTTTTAACTTTATAGATTTGTCTCTATTTTTTTAGTTTTATTGATTTCTGCCCTTATCTTTATTATGTCCTTCCCTTTGCTTGCTTTGGTTTTAATTTGATCTCTTCTTTTAAATTTTATAAATGGAATCTTAGATTATTGATTAAAGAACTTACTTGGTTTCCAATATAAACATTTAATGCTATATATTTTCCTCTTGGCTACATCAATATTTAGTTTTTAATGTGAAAAATGAACTTGCTCCATGCTTAGGTTGAATTGACAGCTTTCTAAATGTTTAATGACAGTGTCTGCATTTCTTGTCATGGATTGGTCATAAACATTTTGGTCAGCAGGTCACATTTGAGTATCTCTGCTGTAGATCATGGGACCTAGGTTCTAACCCGGGTTTGCTCACTACAAGAATTAAAAAGTGAAGGCTGGAAGGAGAGTATAGTGCCTATGACCTGTGGGCCAGCCAACCAGAAAGAGAAAAGGACAGGCCTTGTGGAAACAGCAACATTTAATGCCCTACATCACCCAGGAGAGAGAAGTGGCTGCAAGGAATCTAGCCCTCTCCCACCTTAGGGAGTAGTCATTAGGAGGAAGGGCTGTCATTCTAACATCCAGAAGAAAGTAGAAATTCTGGTTCTACAAACCTATATAAATAAGGAGAAAGAAAGACAATGAGTCTACTCTCCTTCTCACTCTCCCATTACCATCCACTTTCCTGATTCACTCATCTTAGAAATAAACTACATTCGATAGTTTCCTTGTTTTATTATTTAAATTCAATTAGCCATCATATAGTACATCATTAGTTTTTGATATAATGTTCGGTGATTCATCAGTTCAGTGTAACACCCAGTGCTCATCACATCACGTGCCCTCCTTATTGTCCATCACCCAGTTACCCCATCCCCCCCACCTGCCTCCCAATCCGCAACCCTCAGTTTGTTTCCGAGTCAAGAGTCTCTCATGGTTTGTATCCCTCCCTGATTTCTTCCCATTCAGTTTTCCCTCCCTTCCCCTATTGTCCTCTGCATTATTTCTTATATTCCACATATAAGTGGAACCATATGATAATTGTCTTTCTCTGATTGACTTATTCCTACCTAAGCTCACAGTGCTTAAGTGCTATGCATAAACTCAACCAGCTTGTTAGTGTTAACAAGAGAGAATGAAAGATTTCTTGACTCTTAGCTTAATATATTCTTTCCATAATGGTAAGTTTAAATGATCTTTCCCTTGCCTTTTAGCTTATAATCAAAGTGAAGAGTGAAGGGGTGTGTGTGTGTGTGTGTGTGTGTGTGTGTGTGTGTAGAGAGGAAGAGAGAGATGTGGATTTTCATTATTCAAAGGTTTTGATTAGTTAACCTCTGGTTAATAGAGATAAATGTCATAGCAAAGATTTCTGTGTTAAGAAATAGGAATTCAAATATACCATTTTGTCAACAGTGAGATATGTCCAAGTCACTGAATTTTGGAGCTGGGATCTGTCTGACTCAAAACTGTGCTCTTTTCACTTTGTCTCATTGCTTCTCACATGTGATTACAAGCCCCAAGTCATAAAGGCACTTGGCTTTCAAGTCCCAAAGGCATAATTTTCTTGCTATTTTCTCAATTGCAAACACTTGTCCCCAGAGTACTGACCCTGGGACATAGGGCTCTGATTGCCCTTATTCTCACTTTACAAGAGGAACGAAGGTTTTCACGGAGTAGTGTTTGAAGCTGAAACTAGTGTTGAAAGAACAGTTGCTCCTCTTACTAAATTGTCCCAAGAGCAAGGAGTCAGTTTGCTCTCTCCTCCCAGTCAGCCTCCCACCCCCAACCCACACCCCTTTTTACCAGAGCAAAGGAGTATGCATCTATCTGCATAGTCATTAAAATGCACCAAGTCTCAGAACTGGCTTTCTGTCCCTCTCATTCTACTGCCTGACAAAGGATTTGTGACAAAAGACCTTCTTCCCGGTTTGTAAAACAGTTGTGTAAAACTCGGACTGTAAAGTCACAGTTGACTGCTTTAATGTGGAACAGCTGGGAGGGTGTCGACACACTGGCAGGTTGAGACAGGGACTGGGAATGGTCCCCCATTCTGCGAAGGGTCGACTTAGTCACACCACCTGCTGCCCCTATTATTTCAAGAGCAAACCAGTCATGACAGCCTCAACAGACGGACACACGGCACCAGACGGTGCAAGGGAAGTTAAGAAAAGATAAATTAAGTGATCAATAAAGATAAGGGACCTGCTCAGCACTAAATGGTGCTGACAGACCAGACAAAACATGAAGCAAACGGGCATTTGATAATGTGGGGGTGTGCGGAGCTTAGCGTCAACCTTCATAGTATTGACATTTCAGAGACCACTGGGACATTGGCAGTGGATTTTCCTGGCTGGGCTGACTTGAGTTGGAGATGGTTGCCTTTATCTTTCCATTGTACATGTAGAAGAGTTCAGGGTCCATTGTAGAAGTGTACTAAGCCATATACATGGAGGAGGTCACAGCTGGCATTGACCTAAGCCAAACTAGATGGTGCATGAGGGTGAAATTTGAAGTCTAAGGTCCACAAAGATGCCTCTTCTTTTGACTTATTTGCTGAACATTCACCAATTTGTTCATTGCATCTAATCTTGAACAAGCATGTTATGGACTAGGCACAGTGCGAGGCCATACTGGGTATGGGTATATGGTGGTTGTAATGGTGATGATGGTACAAAATTGCTGTCATTTCCCTGGAGGATGTTATAGACTAATGAGAGATACAGCCCTCCCACTCCCAACACTCCATGCCCCCAAACCAGTTCAGATATAATCTCTTGAGTACTATAGTAGAGGGGTGTACAACATTCCAGAAAGTGACTCAGTTGGCTTAAAGGAATCAAGAACATGTTTACAGAAGAGACCAAGAAGGAGAAAGCTCAAGGAAAGACATTTTTGGCAGAAGAAACAGCACAAAAAGCACAGATAGGACAAATGTGGCCTTCCTTCCCAGATCTGGATCTGAGTTCTCAAAACCACAGGCTGCTCAAGGGTGAGTGATTTAAATAGTATAGTTTTATTAATGTAAACATGAGCATATAGTAAAGAGAACAAAAATTCAAATTAATTTTTTGAGAGAAAATCTAATGCTTCCAAGAAATTCTGGGCTTTTCTAGAAGGCTGCTTCAGGCTTTGTCTCCAGATATTCTTGGGGTCTGTGCTTATTCTTCTCTGCCATAAGTAGAAAAAGCTGAGACTTGTGCATCAAGTGTTCAGTTTGGTGTAGCTAGAAAATGAGATGTCTGGAAGGAGAGGTTAGGATGGACAGGAGAAGAGAGCAGGAACAAGGCTGGTCAGAGGGGATGTGACCATACTGAAAAAGGTCTCCATGCCTCATGTTTAGATGAAGTTTTACAATGTACAAAGTACTTTTACAGAAGTATTTCCTCTGACCTTCGTCATGACCCCATCAATGACTTTGAAATGGGGATAACATGAGCATATCTGTGGAATTTGTTGTTTAATATTTGAATTTAAGAAAAGCTCTCTGGCTTTTGTAAGAAGAACAAACTCTCTGGAAAGATAAGATGAGGAAACTAAAATTTTTGAGGGCCTACAAATGTGCCAAGCACTTTAACATTCATTATCTTACAAAGGTTTGACCACAGCTGACAGAAAACTCAAAATAAAACTAGCTTAAATAGGTGCATTATTTTTAATTAATCATAAGGATATTCAGAGGTAGTCTTTGCAGGGCTGGCATGGGAACCACACGGTCTCTGGATTTAGGCTCCTCTAGCTCTCTGTTCAGTCACCTTCAGGGGCCAAGAAGTTTGTTGAGTTCTAGCCATCATGCCTTTGTTCCAACAAATAGGAAAAATTAAAGAAGGGCATGGAACACTCCTAATTAGATCTCATTGGCCCAGATTCAGTCGTGGGAACACAGCTAGCTGCAGAGGATGCTGCGAAATGTAGTCTTCTAAGCAGGCAGCAATGTGCTCAGATAAAAAGGAAGAGAATGGATCCTGGGGTTGACAACTAGAAGTTTTGCCACACAATCACCATCTAGGTGAAGAAGCAGTTCAGAGAAGGTAGATGATTTGTTCCAAGTCACAAAAACCATAAAACTGCAGAGCCTAGGCTCAATTCAAGTTCTTACTGAATCTGAATCCGAAGCTACTTCTACTCTAATGCTCCACTTGGACCTGGGGTGGTGGTGGGTAAGGAATGAAAAACTTAAAGCTGAAAAATAGGAGTACATTGAATAGCATATTGAAGGTATGAACTGATGATAAACTCTTATACCATATATTTATAATAATGAACTACCATGTCTTGAATCTTGGCCACCTATAAAACTTTATTCTACATTAGCTCATTAATTCTCCCAAATTTGGGAGATAGTTATCATTAGTTCTTATTTACAGATCAGGAAACTAAGACTCAGAGAGGTTAAATAATATGTCCACATAGGATTCTCTGGTCTATTTTTATGTCATGCTGTCTCTCAATGTATCATTAGAAAATAAATTTTGATTTATATAGGTTTTTATTTATCCACAGTTTTTCTGAAATATTTCTATATTTAATTTAGATCTGAAAGGAAGTCCTTATGATTCAATTTCCTTTCCACTGGTAGTGGGGACACTGAAGCACAGGAGTGTAACAACGGCACCCGTGGCAATGACAGTGATTAGAGTTAGTGTGTTGAATGCCATAGGGTAGGTGAGTGACCAGCCTTGTCTCCCAGTGCCTGCCTCCGTGACCCCTGTAAAGGGAAGAAGCATTGCTAAGAATCTACAACATTGAATGGGTCATGGTTATCAATGGACAGGGTCACTATGTTAAAACACCGCTACCATTTCCTGCTACCTCTGTGTGGTGAGCAGATCCAGACAGGGCTCTGGGCACATGAGCGTGGGCCCAATCATCTCTCTCCTCCGCTATTTCTTCCTCTCCTCCCGACCCCTCCTCTCTCTGCTGCTCCTCTTCCTCTTTCTCTCTCTCTCTTCCTTTTTTTCCCCTATCTTCCTTCTTTCCAAACCTGAGCAACTTTTTCTCTCTCTTGTTTTACTTCCTTTTCCTGTAAATCCCCCAGAAGGTAGATGATTCTGAGATTGAAACTCAGGAGGAGAGGAGAGTGTAAAGTCTCTGCTTCGTCCTCAAGATGAAACCGTGTGCTCTACCAAAGCTTTTCTGGAACACAGAACAAGGGTATGCCAGTGGCTAATGCCAAAAGGGCACTTTGATTTCCATCCACTTTTGTTCCTCACGTGTTTAACTCCCTCAGAAGGAGGGAGAGTGCAGGGCAGGATTTGGTGATGCCTGGGTTCCTCACTCTGATAGTATCAATTCTTCCTTCACCAGTAAGAAGAGTTTACCGTGTGCCAGGCACTGTGCTCAGCACTTTATATGCAGGACTTTACACAATCCACACATCAGCCGTCTAAAGGAGTCACAGAGCGAAGGACTTGCCCGGTGCATGGCCACCACTGCCCATGGCCATGCCACCAGGATCAAAATCCAGGTCTGTCTGATTCCAACCCTGCTCTTTCTGATGGCGTGTATCAGTTCCCTCCAAAGTGCAAAGGGAGCCCACATGTGCCAATCAGCCCTGGCCTGGGAGCTGTTGCAACCCTAAATTAAATGGAAGATCCCCAGTTTTTCAAAAGCTGCTCCAATCGTGACCATCCTAGTCTTTGACTAATGCTTTGCACCTGTGAGCTGATTCCAGACCAAGCTGGACATGGAACCATTTCCTTTTATGAACTGGGCTCCCTGACTCTAGTCCTATAAAGGCTATGATGCAGTCTTGTTGTCATATCTGCTCAGTAGGCGTACCACATCCAAACTTGATCTCAGCAAACAACTGGAAGTGTTATGCCAGGGTGTAAAAGGTTCTAGAGGCAGCCATCTTACGCCTCATTTCGTTGTTCTGCCTTCATCTAGCCAAGTTTTTCTTAGCAATTTCTGGGCATCTTTTTTTTCCCTCACGTGACAATTACTGATCTAAGTAAGTGAGACATTGGGATGTCATGGGAAAGCTTATAATGGAGTGCCTGAACCACCAGTCCTCGTCCAGGCTCTTCTCTGTGCTAGACTTAACTTCTCTGCACACCAGTGTCTTCATCTGCTTATTAGAGGTGACAAAATGCTATTGGGCCCCAGTGAGTTAGTAATGCACAGCCATGTCTTGTAAAATAACCTAACAAATGTCATTTTTTGGTAATGATTTTCACTCTCGAATCTGAGCTTTTTCAGAAAAGAGACCATGTCTTATTCACCTTAGCTTACCTGTCACCAGGAAGAATAACACCTAAACTATCAGATTTTTATAAGAATTAAGTGAAAAACTCTCCGTAAAGCACCCAACATGGAGCCTACATAAAAAGGTGGGAAATGAATATTAAATCTTTCCCACTCAACTCCTTTGTTTTGTGTCCCCAGCTCTTACCACATACTAAACATTAGCAAATATTGAGATAGGCAGTACAACATATGGATTATTAACAACAATAATCATCATCAGTACTTGTGCAGACTCTGCACCAGGCAATATTCTAAGCGTGTTATATATATCCACTCACTTAATCCTCATAACTACCCTTCTAGGAGAGTCCTATTATTATCCTCATTTTACAGATGAGGAAACAGACGGGAAGAGGTCAGTTACATTTCCCAAGGCATCATGCTAACACCTAGCAAAGTCAAGATGTGCACATAGACTTTCTGGCTCTAGAGTTAAGAGCGTGGATCACAGACCATGCGTTCAAGTGCAAATGGCCAACAATTCTTTACAGCTCTTCCCATCAAGAAGCAGAATCTATTTTCCCACCCACTGAGCCTGGACTGGCTTTGTGACGTGCTTTGATCAACAGAATACAGGGAAGTAACTATGAGTTCTGGGCCTAAACCTCAGTAGGTGTTGTAGCCTCTGCTCTCACTGTCTTGAAAGGCTGTCACTATCTGAACAAATCAGCATTAGTCTCCTTAAGGATGACGTGGAAAGAGGACCAGACATCCTCGTCATCCCACTTGAGGCCCAGACCCGTAAGTGAGGCCATCCTAGACCATCCAGCCCCAGCCACCCCAGCCCAGAGCAGCATAACCTTCTAGCCAAAAGAGAGAATCATGAGAAATAATAAAATGGCTATTGTTTTAAACGATGAGGTTTGAAGTGGTTTGTTATGTAACAGGAGGTTGATCTGCTTGGAGGCCGTGCATCCTTGGGTAGGCTGCTTAGCCTCGCTGACCTCAGTTTCATTACTTACAAATGAGAGTGATTATTTCCACTTCACAGGATACTGCATGTTTGACATGCTGTATGGTAAGTAGGTGCTCAAAAAATGTTCAAATTTTCCCCGTGAAGAATATATTATGCAAAGATAAGCTTTGGTGGCATGCAAAGTGGCTAGAAGATCAATTTGTAGATCAGGATTACAAAAATGGAAGCACATGATAGAGCACAAATGCTTGGAACAAGGAAGGGGGTATATTGAATTTTTGCTAAGAGGGGATTTAGAGCGTCACTTGCATGGTTGGATTTGAGGACCTTTAAGGTTCATTCTGTTCCTGAGATTCGACGAATCACTTGCATCAAGGATCATATGAGCTGGGTTAAAACTTTTCCTCTCTATCTTTCTAATTACATTTCCTTTACTGCACACTGATAGTGCCCTGTTGGGGTTGAAACTATGCGTGCTTTGTTGAGTGACTGTTTCTAACTCTAACATAGCAGAGAGTAGGGGCTTAAAAATGTTAGCTGAATTGAGCATGTAGCACAGAGGATCCAAATGCTTTTACTAACAATGTTACCAGGAATGGACAAAATAATTAAAAATAATAAAGGCAGAGGGAGATAGAAATGGAGAGTTTTGTTTTGCAGTTGGTAAAACACACATAAATATGCTCATAGGATGATTAGGATGTGGTGTTTTTATTCATCTGTTTTTCTGGCTTGCTTGCTTGGTTTTTTTGTTTGATTTGTTTTTTAAAGATTTGATTTTACTACGGGAAACCTTTTATAATGACTGGTATTGCTGATTCTCTGTTGCTTATGGGGGTCTCTTTGGATCCCTTAATCTCGCTAAACAATTTATCACTAAAAACCCTGCAAATGACCGAACTCAAACACTCAGACTTGCACTTGGTGGATGTTTTAATGTGTCCCTTCAGTGAAGACATATTGTAGCATAAACCCAATTGAAATGGAATATTTCAGCAATTGATAAAAGTATTTGCACTGCAAGTTTCATATTAGAATTGGGGGGGTGCTCTGTGTAGGGGCTGTGGCTTTTAATAAAGAAAACTAAAAATACAAAATAAACCTTCACAGAATCTAAGTGAGCTGAAATATTCTCCTATACTTCTCCAGTATTTTTATGGAAGACAGATAAAATTCCTCATCCACATTTCCCTCCTGTGTTCCCTGGCTTCAAACTCTGGCCTTATGATCCGCCCACATTTCCCTTCTTCACTCTTCGCTGGTGCAAGTCATCTCCCGGCTTTGCAAACCCCAGCACTGCTGATGAATAAACATAGTTCTGTCTGTGGCGCCCCATACATTTTGGAGACAATGTTCAGCTTCAAAGTTTTCAGAATTGCCTGGTCGGTTTTGTTAACGACATTAGTGGGACCTCATTGTCGGAGTTAGGGGCGAGACAATGGCGCATCTCTTACATCATCAAGCACAAGGAGCTCTGTCTCCAGCTGTACAAACAGCACAGGAAATGGATTTTTTCTTCGTGTTATTTTTCGTCTATTAAAATTATGCAAACCCGGCAAATACAACAATTGCTTTGTTAAGACTCCCGAAATGTCTAACCATTCATTTCCCAAGTAAGGAGCCTGCGGTGCGTTTGATGCTGAGGATTGTTAATCCCAAATGTGGAGAACTAATAAAATAATCAAAAAAGGGCCCCAGAAGTGTTGATAAATTTCAATTATCTCTTGCTCTGTCTCCCAGGATTGGACTAGCAGGATGGAACTGCCTTCAAGTAGTACTTGAGTCGGGGCTGCATTTTCTCTTCCTTGGGCCCCTAGGCCCCGACGTCTGTCCTTTGTGGCTGAATCGCCTTAGCAGGGCTGGCGTTTGGAGGTGCTCAGGGCCAGAGGAGACAAAGCAGGCCCGCCGCACAAAGGCGAGGGAGCCAAAGAAAGCAAAATTGAATCTCTAGCACCCTGCTCCTGAGTAAACAGACAAAACTAATGGGTCTGCCATTTCTCCTCCCATCCAATTACTGGGTTCCAGTAGAGAGAATATGGCAACATCAGCTCACACAAATCCTAATACTCTTAATCCCTTCCATACATATAAACCTCACATCCACCCACATGACTTCATTACCCAAACCACCCAGGCAGACAGTGTGAAGGAATGGGCCCACCAGCTGCAGAAACCTGCCTTCTTCAGGTTTTAATCAGCTAATGAGGGATATGCAAATGAAAAGCTTATGGGATTATGCCTTGTCCGACAGCAGTTCACCCCTAGTGATAGAGGACTAATACAGGTGTTAGTAAACGGGTTATTAGACCCGGCCTAATTTAGGCCTATTCATGCCGCGCTCGCACTCTTAGCCTAAACATTTGCCCTTGTCCTGAGGGCCCAGCAGGAGCCATCTTCAGGCCTGTGGTAGGTCTGACATGAACTCCTCGCTAAAGATATGAAGTTAATAAATCCGGCCATTGGGTGTTTAGGCATACACAGCGACATGAGAGTGGCCTCTGGTAGGGGCTCTTTTTTCTTTCCCTACAGGAGGAAGGGCCTGAGAAACTGCTGGGCAGCAGTGAGAGGGAGTTTTACTCAACATCATTCACCACTTACTTTGATTCACAAGGAAATAGGGACAGAGACAGTGGTATATTGGTAGATGGTTGACAATCAGCTCTCTGGAGGAGAAAAAAGACCCTGATTTGTAAGTCCACTGATTTCCATGGAGTAAAGGCTCCTACCATGGATCATGTCTAACTGCTGATGTGATGTCAAGCGTCTTGCAAAAATTCTCAAAAAATTAACCATCAGCTCTTGCAAGCCAGTACGAGCTGGCTCCGGTGCACCACGGGATGCAGACCTGGCCCTCACGTGACCTACGGTCTAGCACAGTCATTCAAATTGAGCCTGGGAGCTAGACGCGGGGCTTGATCCCGGGACCCTGAGATCATGACCGGAGTGGCAGGCGGGCGCCCAACCGACTGAGCCACCCAGGCACCCCAAAACTGTTTTTAGTTTACACTAAGATGCAGTTTGCCTGTTTTCATAGATTGACATTTGCCCTGATGGTGAAAAACAATGGTGATAAAACCGGAGGCTGAGCACAAACCAATGCATGGCTAGAACACCACCGTTCACTTGCAAGAAAACAAAAACATTCCAGCCTCTCTTAAGAATGAAGAGTAAAACTCATTAATTTGATCAAATTTTGACCCTTGAATACGTGTCTTTTTAACATTCTGTGTGATGGCCTAGGAAGTGCATATGAAGCACGTCTTCATACCAAAACGTGATGATTACTTCAAGACAAGCCCCGTGTGATGGTTAGAGTTCTGAGCTGAACTTAGTGGCTTTTTTCATGAAATGCCATTTTTTACTTGAAAGAGCGACAAACTATGCTTATTCAGACTTAGGTATTTGACAGACATTTTCTTGCAAAGGAATGAGATGGGCCTGTGTCATTTCAAGAAAAACAACTCACAGCATCTGTTGCTAATGGTACAATTTGAGATTTCAAGCAAAAATTCAAACTTTAGAAAGCTGTATCCCCACATCATGAATTTGACACATCCCAATATAAAGACTTTTTCAGGGAGATTAGTGGTGATATTAATGCAAGTGATATTTCAGTGTTGAGTAATGAAATGTGTTAACATTGGAAGATTTGCATAACTTAGTGGGCTAATTTTTTCCAAACGACCAATGCACGATATTACAAAATCAGTCATGGATAAAAAAAAATCCTTTCAGAATGCCAGATAGACCAATGAGTTTTATTGTAACAGAGTATGAAAATCCCATTAAAATAGTTTCAACTTCCATGTTGCAACTAACCTTTAAGAAATTACTACTTGTTTTGTTTAGGTATAATGTTGAAGAATAAAGTCCAGTTATCCACAAACGGTTATTAGAATACTCATTTTTCCCCAACCACATTGTCTATGAGGTCAGATATTCTTCATATACTTCAACCAAGATAACATATCCCAACAGACTGCATGCAGAGGCAGATAGAATTCAGCTGTCTTCTACTAAAGCCAGACACAAATGGGATTTGCAAAAATGTGAAACAAGGTCGCTCTCTTTACCAAACATGTTTTGTTCTGGAAAAGAGTTACTTTTCATAAAAACATGCTATTTATGTTTTTTATTTATATTTTTTAATATTCAGAAAAGTCTTACTGCTAAGAATAATAAAAAAAAACAAAACAAGAAACAACTCCAATGTCTACTGACAGAATGGATAGATAAATTGAGGCATATACATAAAATCTGATACAGCAAAGAAAACAACTCTCAGATATAATGTTGAGTGAAAAAAGCAAGCCCAGAGACTATGCACAGTCATTTATAGAAAGTTCAGTTATGAGCAAAGATGAGCAATATATGTGGTAAAGCAATAAATCGCAGTAAGCGATTGACAAATATAAAATACTAAAAGGCCTAGTGTAACATCAAAATTTGGCCAAAACCAAATATCACCATCATGGAACAAATCTGTGAGATACAAAAACAAACCTGAAACTTCATTTTTAAAATTAATTATTGCTACATTTTTTAAAGGTTTTTTTGTATTTATTTGAGAGAGAGAGAGAGCATAAGCAGTGGGAGGGGCAGAGAGAGGGAGAAGCAGACTCACCACTGAGCAGGGAGCCTGCTGCGGGGCTTGATCCCATGACCCTGGGATCACAACCTGAGTCAAAGGCAGACGCCTAACTGACTGAGCCACCCAGGTGCCCCTATTGCTACATTTCCATTAGTCAACATGTTAGTATTCACATTTGTTTCATTTTATATTCAGAACAGGAAAATGATATTTTTTTAATATGTATAAAACACTGTCAACTGCCAACCTGTTCCTGTGGACACTGAACGACACATTTATGACCATATAGATGCTCACTGTCAACTGAGGTCAGTGCAAAAACAAGATATTTTTAGGGTGCCTTCATTTTCTTTAGCATTTTCTTCATTAAATTCTTTATATTCTTTAGCATAGAGGAGATTGCAGATGATTTGCCATGGATGTGTTATGGTGTTTTTTCATGAATAAATATTTTTAAACTTTTCGGTTTTAACTTTTAATACTGAACACATCAAGAGATATAACCCTTACAAACAAAAACCTTTGGGATTCTCAATCATTTTTAAGAGTGTACAGGGGTCCTGATACCAAAAGTTTACTCACCATTGGTCTAATGGAACATTACCTTTCGTCTTGAAGAATCAGTCGGAGTTTGCCTGATGAAGATGATGGGAAGGAGAGGTCAACAAAATGGGTAAGGGCAAGAGGACATGGACTTGGACTTCCTCAGAAGAGTCAGTGTAGTTGCAGTTGGGACATGGGGGACAGGCAGGGCTTGTGAAACTGCAGGGTGGGTGTTCCTCATCCCCTGCCTGCCTATTTTGTGGCATCGAGGAGCCACATGAAGCCTTTAAGCAGGGTCACGACCTAACCTACAACTTAGAAAGATCCTTCTGGCTCCAGGCATCTTAATCAGGGGCCAAAGGCTGATGAGTGAGAGCCCAACTTCAGAAATTTTCTTTAGCTGGCACTGTGTTCTGAGAGTTTAGAATTTGACAGCTGGATTGTTCCAGGCCCCCTCATTCCCTGTGGTCTCACACTCCCCCTCCCCCGTGTTTATGTTATCTTCCTAGTCCTGAGATTGGTGTAAACCTGAGAACACTGCCAATGGGGAGATGGTGAGGTCCTCAACCAGGGGTACACTCTCTTGACTGGGCAAAACTGGGAATTTCTCTCTGCTTTGCCAGGGTTCTCTTCAGCCTGAGAGCTCTTGAAATGCCAGCGAAAAAAAGAAGGAGGGTTTGTGTAAAGAGCAAAATCAGGCTTGGAGAATTTTAGATCTCTTTAAGATTTCTCTAATTTTCTCGTGGTGAAAGACTTTTGCATGTTATGACTTGATTTTCTACAAACTATCTCTTCTGAGAAAATAGTAAATTTACATGCCTGTTATCATAAGGGATATCTCTTACTCTCTTCATCTTCCAATAAGTTGGACTTTTAAAAATTATAGCCGTTTTTTATTTTCCAAGGATTAGTGAGACATAATAAAAAGCCTGGGTTGGGGGGGGAGGAAGGAAAGAAAGAAAAAAATCACCTCTAATCCCCCTCCGCATGGCTTTTATTATTTTTTTCATGTTCTCTCTCAGTGTTGGTCCAGAAGCATGCATAATGATTACATAGATGTCATCATAGCATAGAAATAATTTTATATTCTACCCTTACTTTTCATTAAAATGAAGAGAAAAATGGACCTACTTGAGTGCCTGTGGGGTGCCAGAGATGGCTAGATGTTGTAGCATTCTTTCTCTTATTGGTTCTTACAAGTTACTTATTACAGTGGGTATCAATCAGACTTTGACATGGAGGTTACGTGACGTAAGTAGAGGCTAAACTAATACTAATTGGTTATCAAGTTAAGCAGCTTGTGAATGACTGAGGAAGGATCCAAACCTTTCTCTGGCTGCACATCCCCTTCCCCTTTTCATTGCTCCATCATCTCCATGGTAACTTGTGTTGGCTTCCCTATAATCTAGTGGATTATAAACTGCCTGAAGGCAGAAACCCTGTTTTACTTGTCTTTATCCCTAGAACCTAGCACAGTGTTCGGCAGGTTGTAGGTAGTTAATCAATATTTGTGAATAAATGCAGCCCCCGCACCCACCTTTTCCCAGAACTCCTGAAGAGTTTAGGGCTAATGAGGGCCTCCTCCTCCTCATTTACTTTATTTAACAAAATTTAATCAAACTGATGCAGCCAGCCCGGTCCGGGAACCCAGGGGAGGGTCCCACAGGACTAGCCAAGAGGATCCTTGGCTTCACACAGGATAGAAATCAAACGCAAGCCAGAGAAAGTGGAAACAGCTTATTGAGTAGCGTGAGTGACAGGGAATAGCAGACGGAGTGTTTGGGAGATTGGGAAAGGAGAGAAGAACGAGACTCATTGTTGCTTGGGATTAGGGATTTATATTGGAGAAGGGTCTAGGGTATGTGTAAAATTGCTGATTGCTAAATTGCTGAAGGAAGGGTCATTGATGGCAGTGTCAGCTGAGGTTTGTTTGAAGCTAATGTCTTGGAACATGTTTGGGATCTGGCTCTTAGGTATTGTCAGGTGTTTGGGGCTTAGGACAAAACTCAGAGAATGATTAGCTTTCTTGCTTCCTGCTTGGAGTGGGAACATATCTTCTGTAGCTTATTCAGAGGCAAAATATGGAACATGAGTCAATGGGGCCTAGCAGAAAAATAGCAGAATCAAAGCCTTTCTAAAATGGGAGTCCCAGGGCACCTGGGTGGCTCAGTCTGTTAAGCATCTGCCTTCGGCTCAGGTCATGATCCCGGGGTCCTGGGATCGAGCTCCACATTGAGCCTGCTTCTCCCTCTCCCTCTGCTCCTCCCCTCTGCTCGTGCTTTCTCTCTGGCTCTCTCCCTCTCTCTCAAATAAATAAAATCTAAAAGTAAAATAAAACGGGAGTCCCTTCAGCTCTCTACTTCAAAACTAGTATGTACTGGGCCCTTGACCGGGTACAGGGAAACAAAGACCAAAAGCACCCTGGAGGGAGGAAGGCAGGATACTGGGAGGGATGTTTTCCGTGCAGGTGTCTGAGGACAGCAACAGAGGGAAAAGCAGCTAGGGATGTGTGGGATCATCTGGGACGGCTCTCCAGGAGAGAAGGCTTTGTTCCATCTTCCACAGAGAGCACCTCAACCTCCACCAGCCATCTTTTGAAAATGTGCACTTGGCTACAAGAGACCAGAGATGAGAAGGATTTCCTGTTGCTAAGGGTTGGGATTTCAGGCTCATTTTCTGCCATTGAGGCATTTTATTTTATCTTACACAGAAGGACATAATTCACATTGTTGTTTCCTGTATACCATATTGAGATCCATTAAGGCATCTTGCAATCTGAAAGAATTCTATTTGCAGTTCCCTCCATAAACAGAATAATTGCCACCACCACTACCCCTCTGCCATTTACCTTTTTATCTGGCTCTATACACTAAATTTTCTAAATTTTATAGTTTATAGAGTTTGGAGTTAGTGTCATGTACCAAAGTTTTTGGCTTTTAAAATTTTCTGGCCTGTCATTGCAAAATCGAGGTAAACTCTTATTCGATTGGTGCCTAGTTTCATGAATTTGCTAATGTGATTCTTTGTGTTCTCTCTATACCGACATCTTCAGAATTCAGAGAGGTGATATGAGAGTTCTGGTGCTAGATGAAATTGGCCAGGCACCTTTGCAGAGCATGTTGCACAAATACCTGAAGAAATGCTTTTCTCTCTCTTCAAAAATGTCATTTTCCAGGCGCATGATCTCATTGCTATAGAATTCCATCTTTGGATAACAGCATAGCCAAAGTCGGTGCTTAAGTACTTTGCAGGATGACTGCAGAAAAATTGTTCTGGCCTTTGGAGTGTGTGGGGTTATGGGCTGGGGGCAGGTGTCCAATTACACTTCTTTCCTCCAGCTCTTAAATTGTCTCCTTCTTCCTGCCCTTGCCCCAAACCTGGATTTCACTGGAGAATTCATTGGCCTAAAGTGCAGAACAGATATTGGAAGTATTTAGATGCTGGAATACCAGGTGATCACAGGTACTTCTTGGCAGTTCTGCTTGATCTTGGTGGAAAAGTAATTCCAAATGAAAGATGTTGAACAGGGAGCCGTTCCCAGAACACAAAACAAGCTTTATTATTTTTTTATTTGTAATCATCTCCTTGAAATGGGGAAATTTTTAACCTTTTTGGTTCCCTTGGAGAAGAGAGGACCCAACTAGATTTCTTGAATTCTTCCTTACAAAGGTCTTTTTTTTTTTTGGTTCCCTAAGTACTTTTGCTGTTGGAAATAAAGAACTCGTCAGACTTAAGTCCTTCAGCAAATGTTCTAAACACCTAATTTGGGCCAACACCTTGTCCCGGGATTGGCCTGTTAACCTTTCACCCTTTACCCAGGCTGCCATGGGGGGATGATCCTCTTAGAATCCTCCCTAGGCAAGGCCACAACATGGGATTCTTAAGTCTATTTAACCTGGGGATTTGGGGGAGGCGGCTTTTCCACCCTGCATTGTTCATCATTGCCGTTTGTTTTCTATAGTTCCTCCCAATTAGTTGGCCAGGGCTTTGAAAACACATGTGATTTTAATGCCTTGTAGACCATTCCTCTATTCTGACAGGGAGAAACGAGAGCAGGCTCATGACACTTTATAAGATGTCATCATGCTTGCAGATCCAAGCGTAGTCCATAAAGAAATAGGTATCCCACATATTACATCGTACACAGACAATAACTGACAGGTGTAACACCATTTAGAATTTATAAATTATTTTCGATGTCTAACTTCCTTAGCTACTTAAAATAAACCTGTGGAGTAAGTGGCAATTATAAATGCCAAGTTTGCAGATGAGTAAACTAATGGCAAGGAAAGTCCAGGGACATTTCCAGAGTCACTTAGTTAGGTAAACCTTTTTTTTTTTTCAGATTTTTTTTATTATTATGTTATGTTAGTCACCATACATTACATCATTTGGGGGTTTTTTGGGGGGGATCTAGTACATTTTTATTGTTATGTTAATCACCATACATTACATCATTGGTTTTTGATGTAGTGTTCCATGATTCATTGTTTATGTATAACACCCAGTGCTCCATGCAGTACGTGCCTTCTCTAATACCCATCACCAGGCTAACCCAGACCCCCACACCCCTCCCCTCTAGAACCCTCAGTTTGTTTCTCAGAGTCCATAGTCTCTCATGGTTCATCTCTCCCTCCGATTCCCCCCCTTCATTCTTCCCTTTCTGTTATCTTCTTCTTCTTCTTCTTTTTTTTTTTAACATACAATGTATTATTTGTTTCTGGGGTACAGGTCTGTGATTCAATAGTCTTATTGCCTGTTTTCCGTTTCCTATCTCATTGGAATAATAAACTTTTAAAATTTAAATAATTTGCTGTTTCACTTGATTAATTCATTTTTCTTAATAAATAACAACCAGCTAAGGAAAGTAGGACTTACCATGATTCTCCTGTTCTCACAGTGTAAGATTGGCAAGAGCATAGAAAAATAAAAGAAAAATAAAGCATTGGAGTCAAATAGAAAATCTCAAAAATAGTGAGATCTAGTGCATTTGAGAACTTAAGATATGAGATGTTTGGGGCACCTGGGTGGCTCAGTTGGTTAAACATTTGACTCTTGATCTCTGCTCAGGTCTTGATCTAAGGGTCATGAGTTCAAGCCCCGTGTTGGGCCCCATGCTGTGCATGGAGCTTATGTAAAAAAAAAAAAGATATTAGATGTGGCATTCTATTTCAGGAAGAATACATGTTTCATTTTATAAATGGTATTGACTACCTTCCTGGAAGAAAAAGACCCCCTTATACACACCAAATTGAAATATTACAGATGGATTACATATTTTAATGCTTTAAAATAAAATTAAAATTTTAGAAAATTTGGGAAAGCATTTGTAGAAACCTGTTATGAGGGAAACCTTCCTATTCATAGGACCTTGAAGCCATGATGGAAGAGAGATTTTTTTTTTAAAGATTTTATTTATTTGTTTGACAGAGACACAGCGAGAGAGGGAACATAAGCAGGGGGAGTGGGAGAGGGAGAAGCAGGCTTCCCACTGAGCGGGGAGCCCAATGTGGGGCTCCATCTCAGGACCCTGGGATCATGACCTGAGCCGAAGGCAGATGCTCAACAACTGAGCCACCCAGGCACCCCGAGAGATGTTTTTTAAAGTGACAAATATACCGTGACAAAATTAGAAAGCAGTGGTAGCCTAGAAAAAAATAAGAAATACATGACAAACAAAACAATGTTTCTACTATTCTATATGCTCCCATAAATCTTAAAAGGCAAACCTTAGAATTGAGCAAATAATATAAACAGGAAATTCACATAAGAAAAAATCCAAAAGTCCTAAAATATAAGACAAAAGACTTAACCTCAGCAATCAGGGAGATGCCAAATATAGTAACAGTGAAGTACCCATTTTGACCCATCAAATCGGCAAAACATAAAAAGAGCAATACCATTGTGAATTGGAGAAGATGCTAGAAAACTGCCATTCCCACAAATTAATGGGATATCGGAATTTGTCTATTACTACAGGCTTTTTGGAAAGTAATCTGGTGATACATATTAAAATAGACTTCATTTTAATGTATTAAACTTCCATTAGCTCAAGCAATCCTGCTTTAAAAAAATACGTTCCATAGAAATAAAAACATTAAAATAAGGTTCTAAGTTCAAGGGTGCTTATTATAGCAATACTTATAATCATAGAAACAAAAATAAAACCTTAAGTATTCATGAATAGTGGTATCTAGTAAATGGTAAAACAAATGAGTATATCTACTCTATGGAATATTTTTCAGTCTTTAAACAAATTACTGTATATCTTTATCTCTTAACCTAGATGGATCCCATGTATTTATTAAATGAAAAAAATAGAAATTAATCTGGTATGATACATTTTTACTTTATAAAATTTTACAAGTTGTGTGTGTGTGTGTGTGTGAAGCTATTTGTGTGTATTGTGAACTTATCAGCCAATTTAGTCATGCACTAAATGTTACTAGGGTCATATTAGTAAATAATACTAACCTCTTAAAAGTTTTAGATAGGTTTGGGGCACCTGGGTGGCTCAGTTGGTTATGCATCCGACTTTTGGTTTCAGCTCAGGTGGAGATCAAGAGGTGGCAATCTCCTGGTCTTGTGATGGAGCCCCGAGTCTGGTCTCTGCACTCAGTGCAGAGTCCGCTTCAGATTCTTTCTCCTTCTCCCTCGCCGCTTGAGCAAGCATGCGTGCAGGCACTCTCTCTCCATTTGATAATATTTATTTAATAAATAAATAAAATCTTAAAAAAATAAAGTTTTAGGTAAGTTTAATAAGCAAGTCTCAGACTCTATCCCACTGCGTATATGAATATTTATAACAAGCAAGCACACACAGGTCATATCACCAGTTCTAGAAGCTCAGCTAAGTCCAGCTCAGTCCTTTAGTTCTTTTCCTCACCATCTTGCATGACAGGTTCACTTGAGCCAGATGTGACAATATGGCAGGAGCAGAATTCTGTTCTTCTTGTAGTCTGTATCAGGCCATCAGAAATTCTCCCAAATTGGACCAGTACTTTTTTTATATAAGATTTTATTTATTTGTTTGACAGAGAGAGAACACAACCAAAGGGAGTAGGAAAGGGAGAAGCAGGCTCCCCGCTGAGCAGGGAGCCCAATACAGGGCTCTATCCCAGGACCCTGGGATCATGACCAGAGCTGAAGGCAGACGCTTAATCGACTGAGCGACCCAGGCCCTAGATCAGTACTCTTTAGGATCAAGTCTTAGACACCATCCCTGAGTGAGCAGGGTATAGGCTTTGCTAGACATTTAAACCCTATCTGTGGGGCGCCTGGGTGGCTCAGTCGTTAAGCGTCTGCCTTCAGCTCAGGTCATGATCCCAGGATCCTGGGATCGAGTCCCACATCCGGCTCCCTGCTCTGCGGGGAGCCTGCTTCTCCCTCTCCCACTCCCCCTGCTTGTGTTCCTGCTCTCGCTGTCTCTCTCTCTCTGTCAAATAAATAAATAAAATCTTTAAAAAAAATTTTAAAAAACCCTATCTGTGCAGGGAAGTGGAGTGTCTCTAAAAGAGTTTAGATAAGTCATATATAATTGAATACCACCAATTTCACCAATGAGAACCCATTTTAAACATCTATCACGCTAACAAGCTACTAATTTCACCTGTGAAAAACCCATTTCTAACATTTACTATACTAATCAGTGAAATGTCTGTATTGATCAAAGATGAAGATTACTGATGCAGTTACAGTAGCCACATCTGAATTAGGACAGCTGACTTGGCTTGTGACTTAAACCAACTAACACAAACGACTATCACATTGTCTGGGTTCAAGCATTTTGAAACAAATTAGCTACATCATAACAGTATGATAGGGAGGAGGCAGGGTGTTCCACGCAAGAACAATTCATACTGGTTGAGCAGAAATGGGATGAGGATGGAGCTAGAATATTAACTTAGTCTTTATAGACCTTTATATCATTTCCTTTGACACAACACACATATCATTTTTGTACTTTAAAAATCTTAGAAACGTATTTTTGAAAGAGGCAGTAACATTTTACGAGTAAAAGCAAGGATTGCCTTTGCACATGCTCTTCTTTCTACATAGAACATCTCTCTCTTGTTCGTTAGCAGTGTTCTGCCTCCAGTTCTGATTCTGAACCCCATTTCCTTTGGGAAAGCTGCAGACAGTCACATGCTTGTTCTCGATGCTCCTAAAGCGTTCTAAATATTGCCCAGCAAAAGATTCATAACAATTCCTATTTGTCTGTTTTTCCTGTTATATTATACATTTTATACATGCCTTATTCAATGCTATGTCTCCTAGCACCATGCCTAATAATACTAAGTGCTTGCAAATCTGTGCTGAATTCATGAATGAATGAGGAAGTGAGTGAATGTTGAGATACAGCATTTAGTTTGCTTGTGGGACCTTTGCCTTTACAATGCTTATGAAATAGGCTTAATAAGATTTCAACTTTCTTGCTCAGCCAATTTATTATCATCGTTTCATGCAAGAATATATGCATCACTGGCATAATTTTCAATACCAACATCTGCAGTCCATAAGGAAGGAATAAAAATCTCCTCCTATAAGTTGTCAGGCATCATGGAGTAGGAGGTGAAATTATACTACTCCATACCTATATTTTGAGTCCTGGACTCACCATTTATTAAGTGTGGAATTTTGAAAGAGACTTTTAACAACTCACTCTGAGTTTCAATTTTGTCATCTGTAATATGGAATAAAAATCACTACTTCAAAGAATTACGGTAAGGATCAAATGAATGTGGAGACGCTCTGTGAACTATAAAGTTAGAGATACATATTTTTTATTATAATGAATGTAGGATGAAGTCTCACATTTCCTTCTGGAGCATTAAGGTTTTTCCATTGTTAGGACTAGGTGCACCATATTTAATCTTTTGGGCACCTCAGAAGGGAAGAATCATAGGATCATAAAATATTAGAGTCTGAAGGGATCACAAAATCCTAGGCCATCCTCCCCATTCTGTAGCTAGGAAAACTAAGGTCCAAAAAAATGTTCTGACTTTACTCAGGCCATAGGGCAAGTTGGTTCAACTGAGGTCATCATATGCAAAGGATCGTCTTAACATCTTTTCACCAACTCACTTTTTTGTGCTGCAAAAAGAAACTCATTTCAGGCAGAATTTGCCTTGCTTTGACAGAAAAAAGTACTCTTAATCCCAAGCACAACACAAAGACTTCTTTGAAGAATTTATTCATGTGTTGAGCAGTGAATTCAATTATTGCAATGACAAATGCAAATTTCCTTGAAAAAAAATGTGTCATCTGTTGGCCAATTCATAAACGAATCTTACTGCACAGTCTCCATGAGCTTGTGCAAGCCTTGTGCAACTCCAAGGAAACAAATATTAATGGCTATGAAAAAAGCCACAAAAACTCTAAAGTCTGACACAATAAAAAGAAAGACTGTGAACCACAACTCTGCCTTCCCATTGATACTGTGTTTGGGGAATTGTTTTGGGAAGAGAGCTTGGGGTTTTGTTTTTAGTATGGTGACAATAACTATCCCTTACATTTCTGAAGGCCTTCAGAATTTTCAAAGCGAGATCACGCACATTCTCACTTTGATCCTCTCAACAGCCCTGTGATGGAAGCATGCAATTTTCTAAGAAAATCCACTCATGTTTTTCAACTGATCTCCTCTTTTGTTTCAGGCATATTGCGACTCAAGGAGCTACAAGTCTCAAGTGCGAAGAGTCAGAATAATTCAGAAAGACAAACATAATGGTTGAGTTTTTCTAAAGGAGCTGTGTGTGTGTGTGTGTGTGTGTGTGTGTGTGTGTGTGTGTTTATGTGAATGATAAAGAAATAATAAGCAAATGTGGGAGGGAGTGGTGGAGAATAAGAATTGCAGTAACCTATGGGAATAGAATACATGTGACAACTGGATTTGCTCTTTTAAATTGTCTATTTATATGCTTCTCTTCAGATAAGGCTAAAGACTTTGTAACCTCAAAAAGATTTTATTTATTTATTTGTCAAAGAGGGAGAGAGAGAGAGAGGGAGGGAGGGAGAGAGAGAGAGCACAAGCAGGGGGAGCAGCAGGCGGAGGGAGAAGCAGGCTCCCCGCTGAGCAGGGAGCCCGATGTGGGACTCTATCCCAGGACCCTGGGATCATGACCTGAGCCGAAGGCAGATGCTTAACCAACTGAGCCACCCCGGCATCCCAATTTTGAGGAAATTTTAAGTTTAGCATGGCAGTGGTAGTCATGGTTGGATGATTTCTTCAGTAACAGACATCACTAGCTATGCAATAGCAACATTGGGACAATATAATATGGTGAGTAGGAGTGTGGACTCTGGAGTCAGACTACCTGAGTTCAAATCCCAGATTCAAAACTTACTGGTTGTGTGGAGTTTGGGTAAGTCACTAAACCTCCCTGCTTCATTTCCTCTTCTGAAAAATAGTTATAATAATAGTACTTACCTTATAGGGTTATTGTGAAAATTGAATGAGTTAGTATATATAAAGTGCTTGGAACAGCATCTGATACAAAATAAGTACTATATGTGTTTGCTATCATCATCATCATCATTGAGCATCAACATTGTTTCTGAATCTATGTCCCCGACCTCTCTTTGAACTAGGTATTAGAGTGCAAGGTGTGTCTTATGATGTACAAGGCTTTATAGTTTGGGGTCAGTGTTTTCTGAACCTTTTCACATAATAAATTGATGTGAAAGGATTTTGCAACCCATTTTGGAATTTCTTACACAGGGATTAGGAGTCCTGGCTCTAGAACCAGACGACATGCACAAAATCTCTTCTCTACCTCTTGCAAGCTATATGATTCTGGGCAAATTATTTAATCTAACTGGAGCTTGGTGTAATAATGGTACCTACCTCACTGGGTTGTTTGAGGCTTAAATGAGATAATATACGCAGAGAGCTTACCAAAAGGGCTCCATATAGTTGTAGAATTTGTCAGCATAAGAGGAGGAAGAGAAATATACTTTCACTCAGAAACTAAACTTCCAGGGGCACCTGGGTGCCTCAGTTGGTTGAGTGTCCAACTCTTGATTTCGGCTCAGGTCGTGATCTCAGGGTCCTGGGATTGAGCCCCACAGCAGGTTCCATGCCCCACGTGGAGTCTGCTTAAGATTCTCACCCTCTCCCTCTGCCCCTCCCCCCACTCACTCTCTCTCTCTCTCAAACAAATAAATCTTTTTTTAAAAAAAGAAACTAAACTTCCATTAAAAAAAGAGGAATCAAAAGAATAGCAAAAATGTAACAAAAACTTAACTGTGCCAAGTCTTATACTAACTCTGTATGTGCATTATCTCATTTAATAATGATGATAAATATATATATATCACTCCTGGTATATTTCTCTTATCTTTTATTCTATGACACAATTTTGAGATCATCTTTTTTCTCTGTCTTTTTCTCTAAACAATCACTCTCAGCTGACCTAGACTTATGACGCTTTAGTAAGAATGTTGAAAAAGTGAGAACTGTGTCAGTTTCTTCAACAGTTTTCATCAAGACATCAAATCTCCATCTTAAGGTGCTCAGGAAGGAAGGACATTATGCACTGTCCTGCTAAAATGTGCCCTCCGTGGTCAACGATGTGCTTACTTAATGGCACAGTGGAAAAAATATACATGGGGAATGAAAATAAAGAATGTCTCCTTTTAAGTGCTAACACATCTTGGACTGATCTCTTTTTTATTATTTTTTATGAGAGTATAGTTGACACACAATGTTACATTAGTTTCCAGTGTACAACATAGTGATTCAACAAGTCCACACTTTATGCTCTGCTCACCGCAAGTGTAGCTACCATCTGTCACCAGACAACTCCGTTACAATATCATTTTTCTGTGCTATACTGTTTATCCCTGCAATTTATTTGTTCCATAACTGGAAGACTGTCCCTCCCACTCCCCTTCACCCATTTTGTCCATCCCCTCATCTCTGTCCCTTCTGGCAACCACCAATTTGTTCTCTGTATGTTTGGGTCTGTTTCTGCTTGTTTGCTTGTTTATTAATTTGTTTTGTTTTTTAGATTCCACGTACAAATGAAATCATATGGTATTTGTCTCTGTCTGACTTATTTCACTTAGCGTAATACCCTCTAGGTCCATTCATGTTGTCACCAATGGCAGAATCTCCTCTCTTTATATGGCTGAGTAATATTCTATTATATATCTATATCACATCTTATTTATCCATTCATCTATCATTGGACACTTGGGCTGCTTCCATATCTTGGCTATTATGAATAATGCTGCAATAAACATAGGGATGCATATATCTGTTGAAATTAGTGTTTTTGTTTTCTTTGAATAAACACCCAGTAGTGAAATTACTGGATCATGTGGTATTTATATTTTAATTTTTTGAAGAACCTGTATATTATTTTCCACAGTGGCTACACCAATTTACATTCCCACTAACAGTGCATAAGAATTCCTTTTTCTCCACATCCTCACCAATACTTGTTATTTCTTGTCTTTTTGATTCTAGCCATTCTGAAAAATGTAAGATGATATCTTATTGTGGTTTTGATTTGCATTTTCCTGATGGTTAGTGATGTTGAGCATTTTTCCATGTGTCTCTTTGTCATTTGTATGTCTTATTTGGAAAAATGTCTATTCAGGCCCTCTACCCATTTTTAATCGGATTATTTGGGTCTTTTGTATAAGTTGTATAAGTTCATGATATATTTTGGATATTAACCCCTTATTAGATATATCATTTGTGAATATTTTCTCCTATCCAGTAGGTTGCCTTTTTGTTTTGTTGGTGGTTTCCTTTATTGTGCAAAGCCTTTAATTTGTCATAGTCCCAAGAGTTTAGTTTTGCATTTATTTCCCTTGCCTCTGGAGACATATCTAGAAGAATGTTGCTGAGGCCAATGTCAAAGAAATTACTGCCTGTGTTTTTTGCTAGGAGCTTCATGGCTTCATGCCTCACATTTAGGTGTTTAATCCATTTTGAGTTTATTTTTGTGTATGGTTTAAGAAAGTGGTTGGACTGAATTCTTGAGAAGATTCTCAGTTATAATCCCTGTGGTCTTCTTTGAGAGCTAAAGCTGACTTAAATAGATAAACGGCTAGCCTCAAAAGCAACTTGATTGAGGTATTGATCATCCTTTTGCTCTGAAGCAAATTCTGGATTGTATGTATGCCTGTTATAGATAATGTTGTGTATTTAATCTAATAACTAGACGTAGGCTTTATGCTTTATTTTCACAAACAATCTAGATAATGCAGACTTTTTTTGGCTGAAATTATCTAGACCAACATTGCAGTGAGAGAAATGTTCCATATCAGCAATATTCTATATGGTTGTCACTGCCCACATGTGGCTCTTGAGCACTTGAAGTGTGGTTAGTGCAACTAGAGTATTAACTCTCTAATTTTACTTATTTTAATGTAAATTTAAATAGGCAGGTAGCACAATTATCTGTTGCTCCGTGACTGCTTCTTTTAAGGTCTGACCACTGAGAGAACCTGGGAGCAGAAAAGGGCCTAGATGAAGCAAAACCCAAAAGAGTAGCAATCTAGTGCCTGGATCTTGGCTCCTCAAAACTTTCTCTACTAAAAGGAACCAGAGTTCCTTTGAGAAATGACTGATTCAAGGGCTGGGGCAAAGAAGATATAAGATGAGCCCAGAGCCTTGTTTAATCAGAAAGCAAGGATGTGTTCAAAGAATAATGGACACATGTTAAAAAGACACAGAAGAGTTCTGGTTTTGATCCAAATGGAACAAGCATCCTGCACTCTATTGCTTCCATTGACTACAACTAAAACCCTGGACAGAATGTGTAAAGCAACTATTAGAGGACTCCGGAAAGGGGGTGGAGCAGCAGACTGTGGAGGGAACCAATGTTTGAGGGATGACCCAGATGCGAACCTCTAAAGTTGCTTCCCTTTTTGCTCCTAGATATTCTGTCTCGGGCTCTAGAGCAGCCTAAAACCTAGAACTACAAGTGGGTGCAGACAGGAAGGGCTTTAAGAAGAGTCCATGCTTTGTAACCAGAGGGCTTAGAGAGGGGAGTCCTGTGGGACACAAGTCTTTTAACTTTTCCACTCTGAATGAGAGCCAGCAAGGGAATAGCAGGTCGCCCCACCCCCCCTTCAGTGACAGCAGCAGTGGAAGTGGCCCTGGTAGTGTGAAGCTTCTAAATTTTCCCCACCCTTTATCAGGTGAGCTCCGTTGGCCTGGGTAGAGGTGCCCACTTACAGGGCTGAGCCCTTGTGAGTTTCCATCATATAGCAAGTGAGCACCAGCAACAAAGGGTCATTACTGACATGCTCTTTCTGCCATGGCCAATAATTCAAGACAGTCTTATCTGCTTGAGTTGAAAAAGCTGAATCTTTTGTCAGTGCTCTGGATAGTAGAAACAAAGGAAGGAGACAGAATACAGAATAGAAAATAATATTGGGGTCTTGGTATAACCATGCAACAGGGAAGACTGACCCACTCTATTGCTCCCAAACACCTGCTGCTGTGTACTCCCTATCTGACTGTTATAAACAACCATCCACTGGGAGGCAGCCTGGAGGCAAGAGAACATCCACTGTTTCCACCTCAGGCTATTATGTTGCTTATAGAGGCCAAGGTGGCACCTAGTGATCAGAGTGGGAATAGAGTAGCAAGACTATTGCTAAGAGACAGAAACCACAAGGGTGGTGTCTACATTCAGGGACCATGAACAGGATTTCTGGCTTTGGGCCTTCGTCCACTGTCACTAACAGAACACTAACAGTCTAGCCCCCTACCATGGTTTTAAGGGTTGTTATTGCCAGAGAGAGATTGCAAGCTTCCAAAATAATGTGTTGAAATTGATTAGCTTCTTTTGCAATCCCTAGATGCCAGAGCTCAGAGCAATAGAAGAGAATTGCTAAAGCAGTGCAGCCTTCAGAACAGGAATTCCCCCAAAATGTACCTCCCTGGAGCGGCCATGAGGCAAAGGACAGTGAAGCTTCCATCACTTGCAAACTTAGCCTTTGCTAATACAAACAGAACTTTGTTTCTCTCTTTTCCTGGCTAGGATGTCTCAAGACGTATATCCTCCTCCCATATCTTCCCAGGCCCAAGATCTCCTCAGTCATCCCTCCAAGCTCATCCCAACCCTGAGAGTAGAACTGAAAGCAGAGAAGGAGGAGGGACCATATTCCCTTTGGACCCAGCTGACATCTGGATGTTCAAGCCTGGCCTGATACATTTTTCCCACTTTAAGAAATACCCCAGCTCTGAGAAACTTCCTCACGACTGATTGCAATTTCCTTATTATCTGTTAAACTGGGAGTTTGAACTAGATGGGTGTTCAGGTTTTTTTTCTCCCCAGATTCCTCTGGGACATGGGACTCAGGCATCTCATTAACTAAAGTGCACCCGATTTAAGGAGCCATGGCATATGAATGGGTCCTTCTAATTCCCTGGCACAATGCCACGGTTGCAGTAGGTTTCTTAGTGACTATTCCATTGATTACTAATCTGGGGCAAAGCCAACACAACTAAACCTTTCTCCATATAGGTTCATTTTGCCTTACTGTTCTTGCCTTGGGCTGTTGTAGTCTTTTGATGAAGGTCTTAAATTAACAAGCTCGTTTCACATCTAGAACTAAGACAACCCTTCCTGTTCTCCCCATTCCAAATGAGAACAATTTCATCCCTATCACTCCAAGATCCCTTGTCCCCAAAAGCTCAGATACCAATTAGCCCCCATTGGAGATTAATAAACAATACAATAATGACAGATAAAAAGACTAATTCTTTGGCTGAGAGAATCACTTTAATTAATTTAATCCCGGCTGAAAGATCAGCTGTGCTCAGGCCTGCTCACCAGCAGGGTCCATTTATCCCAGTCTGTCCCTTCCTTGAAAGCCAGGGTGTGCTTGGGAGCTGCACTTAAGCAACAATGAGAAACAGATTGGACTGTCAGGCTTCATTAAAGGTCATCATTAGTATTCCAATTTGAAGACCGTCGCTCTAGCTCAACCTTTCACCAATTCTTCCCTGGTGCATTGTGAAGTTTGGTTCAGCTGTGAAACGTGAAAATTCTCCCTGGGCTCCCCGCACCAGGATGAGTATCATTTGACGCTTCTCGCTCTGCAGCTTAAAGAGCAAATCCCCCGGGGGGAAGTGACAGTCCCAGGACTCTATCTGAAAATCAAGTCCTGTGCAGCTGCCTGGGATCCGAACATTTCAAGGGATGGAATTTTCTAGGAGTCAGCCACAGCAATCAGAAATAGGACTTGTCATCTTCTCTGGGAATCTGTTCCAATGTTCTCTTGAAAACTAGCTGAAAAAGACTTCTTAGTGGAACCCCAGCTAGTGACAAATAGGAATCACCATTATTACTCTAGGCCAAAAGCTCGGTAGAAGGACAGGAAACCACCCCCCCACCCCGCCACGGTCTGCCATTATTGCCCTCAAAGCACAGTCTCAGCTGGCTTTGGGGAGACAGTTTTCAGCCTGCTCACTGAGCACAGGATATGAAATGGGCATTTTCCTTCTCTGCAAACAGCCAATTTTTAACTACGTTCCCTCTGCTGAAGCAATTTTTATTTTTAGGTGATTGTGCGCATAGGGGTAAATTTTACATACTTTTTACCCTTTTTCCTAGTAAGTAGAGCAACAGCTTAGTCTCTGCCTGTTTTTGGAATTAGGTCACGTCCTCTGGGTGCTGCTCCATCACCTGTCTTTTCTGACTCCTCCTGCCAGGTTGTTTTCAGCGGCTTATTTTGGTTGTTTTTCTCTTGACCCTTTGAACCCGCTTTTCTCACATCTCAGTTGGTGCCGGGCCATGCTGTTCCTTTTTAAAACTAGGGTCTCTTTTGCACTGGATTCTAATCTCCAAATGAATTTGTCTCTGGAATGGATCTTAACCCTTCCTTCCCCCTTCCTTCCATGCCTCCCTTCCTTCTGTCTTTCCTTCCTTCCTTCCTTCCTTCCTTCCTTCCTTCCTTCCTTCCTTCCTTCCTTCCTCCCTCCCTCCCTCCCTCCCTCCCTCCCTCCCTCTTCCTCCTCCTCCTCTTCCTCCTTCTCTCTCCCTCTCCCTCTCCCCGACATTCTCTCTTCTTTCACTTGTCATTGTTCAGGTCGGTAAACAATGTCTAGGAGAGACAAAGTTAAACAGGAAAATAAGTGGACTGTCAACCACATTTGTCAACAAACACCTGATGTCCAGAGTGGTGTGTTACCGAGGACAAGGTTTCACTGGGGACATTTTCACAAAATCAGGGGAAAAGTAACTTTCAAGTAACTGCACTTATAAATGAGCCAACTTAAGCCTAAGTCTACCTTGCTGCAGTGGTTTCTGTTTCTGTTCGAGTGTCTTCTGAGGCTGTATATTTTGAATGGTCTGGCGTTAACCATAAGGATGAAGTCTTAACATTCACAGATCCCTCTGATGAACTCAGCTTCTGACAAAGCTCAGCTCATGGGCGCCTGGGTGGCTCAGTCGTTAAGCGTCTGCCTTCGGCTCAGGTCATGATCCCAGGGTCCTGGGATCGAGCCCCGCATCGGGTTCCCTGCTCTGTGGGGAGCCTGCTTCTCCCTCTCCCACTCCCCCTGCTTGTGTTCCCTCTCTCGTGTTCTCTCTCTCTGTCAAATAAATAAAATAAAATCTTAAAAAAAAAAAAAAAAGCTCAGCTCATGTCAGTGTTTCTGTGGGGCTTCCTCTGACACTCCCCTCTCCAATTAGAAGTCAGAGCAGCCTCATCTGTGCCCTGGAGCTGTCCAAGTACATCCTGAATGAGAGCAATTTTAGCACGTCATTCTAGCTGCTTGTTTATGTGTCTGTGAGTAACCTGCAAGCAAGGATGGCTTGTGGTTGTTCTCATTTGCTTTATTTTTTAAATTCTTATACCCTTAGCACAGGCCTGGCCCAGAAGGAACATTCAATACAGATTGACTCAAAGAAATTATAATCACCACATGGCTCTCAGCCCTCAGTCCACTGGATTGTAAGTTCCACAAGGACACAGAACGCAAAGTCTTGTTCACTGCTGTATTCCTTAGTGTCTGGGCGTATAGTAAATGATCAAATGATCAAATAATAGTTTTGGGGTTCCTTCCTCATCACGCAAGGCTCTATCCTTCTGGAACCTGAAGCAGGAATCATATTTTAAGCCTCTCATCTCTGCTCAATGGCAATGTTGATAATAATGGAAATCCCTGATTATTTATGCAACACTCTGTAGTTCACAGAGCTTGGCTGTATAACGTGTCCTGTTGGACTTATGGTACCAGTGCCTTTTGGAGGTAGTGAGTCAAGAAAAAGGGCGATGATCTCTTGGAGTTGTGTTGCTAGACAGATCAATCAGTTGATGGAGTGCCTGCTGCCTGGGAGATAACAGGTGCATGAATAGTCATCAAATGAACAAATTAATGATCATGGATTGAATTCACAGCGCTGTGTTAGGGGTCCTGGGAAATGTTTTTTAAAAAGGATGAGATATAGGTCTTTGCAAAATAGGCTGAGGGAACCCTCAGCAACTTTGTGCCCTGCCCTTCTGGCCCAAAAGGGCCCTACAGCCTTTATTCACCTGGATATCTGTGCTGTGTGATTATAAGTCCTACTAGTTATGAGGCGAAGAGATCCAATAAGTCATTGATACTTTAGTGTAAATTAGTGATAAAAGCTCCCACCATAGGTTGAATTCTGCTTCTCAAGTGTCCAGGGTAGGGCCGTGCATGGAGTAGGCAGTCTATAGATGTGTAGAATCTGATTGAAACAGGAGAGGAGAAAGAGGACCCAAAGAAGGGTCTTATCAATGGAAGGATTTGCAATATATCCTAAGGCAGCAGGGTCTGCTTGGCTTCCCTTAAAATCTAAACAGTTATTTTCCCTTTCTTCACCTAATCCACGCAAGATCCCATGCATTCTGCAGAACGGTAAGATAAAATAAATGCCCTTTGTTACAAAGCCTCGAGTTTGGGGAGTGGTTTATTATGCAGCTTTATCGAAGCAATAGGTGACTAACTTAGTGTGGCGCAGGTGCCTTGAGGGGCTGGTCTGGCTTCGGGCGGGGGGAGCGGTTGGGTTGGGAGGTGTGGATGAAGCGGGGGAAACTAAGCAGGTGGCGCAGGACTGCACCCCACTCCAACCACAGCAGCCGTACTTTTATCTACTTTACATACCAGGCGTTGAAGAAGGGCGTCTGAAGCAAAAACATTTTCAAACCAGAGTGCTATTTGATCTCTAATGGTTTTTACAGATTGGAGTTTCTAGGATCCTATGAAGACTTCCCAAGTTCTGAATTTAAATCTCACTAGAAATAAATGTGAATCCCAGAAATAAATACTATAGGGAAGGAGAAACAGCCTTCCCCACTGGACATTTCCTAAACTGCAGAGGTTCTGTCTGCTCATCAGACGCCCTGCATGTCACCTAAATGGGACCAATGAGAATTTGGAACTTCATTTGGTCCCTTCTTGGTACTCATTGGTGGTGCTGTCTGGCCACCCATATCATGCTATCTTTTAAACCTAGGGGGTCTTTTCCAGATGGCAGGCTCAGTGTTCTTTGGAAAATGCTTAATGCAGAACCCCCTGTAGTTGGCAGTTGCCATTATTTGGCTGCCCAGCCATTAGTCCCACTACTTTTTTTAAAATGCCTTTATTGAGATATAATTCATAAAGCAAAAACTGAACATATTTAATAGGTACAATTTGATGAGTTTAGACATATGCATACACCCATGGTACCATCACCACAATGACGGTAATAAATATCCTTCACCTTCAAAAGTTTTTTGTGTCCTCCTTTTTTCTTGTGGTAAGAATGCTTAATATGAGATGTACCCATGTTAATAAATCTTTAAGTGCGCAAAGCCATGTTAATTATAGGCACTATGTTGTATCACAGACCTTTAGAACTTATTCATCTTGTGTACCTGAAACTTTGTACCCACTGAACAACGATTCTCCATTTCCAGCTCCTGGTAACCACCATTCTACTCTCTGCTCTTGTACGTTTGACTATTCACATAAGTGGAATCCTACAGTATTTGGCTTTCTGAGACTGGCTTATTTCACTTCATATGATGTCTTCCAGGTTTCTCCATGTTACTGTAAGTGGTAGGATTTTCTTCCTTTTTAAGCCCGAATAAAAATACAATTTCATTGTATGTATATGCCACATTTTCTTTATCCATTCATTTGTTGATGAATACTTGGGTTTTCTCCATATCTTGGCTATTGTAGATAATGCTGCAGTGAACATGGACATGCAGATATATCTTTGAGATCCTGATTTCAACTCTTTCGGATATATGTCCAGAAGTAGAATTGCTAGATAACATGGTAATTTTATTTTTAATTTTTTGAGGAACCTCCATACTGTTTTCCTTAGGAGTTGCACCATTTTACTTTCCCACCAACATTGCACTAGGATTCCAATTTCTTCATATCCTCGCCAATGCTTATCTTTTTTTTTTAATAATAGCCCTCCTAACTGGTGTGAGGTGATAGCTCATTGTGGTTTTGATTTGCATTTCCCTGTTGATGAGTGATGTTGAGCACGTATTCATGCATCAGTGGCCATTTCATACATCTTCTTTGGAGAAATGTCTTTTTGAGTCCTTTACCCATGTTTTAATCAGGTTACTTGGTTTTGTTTTGTTTTTCTTTTCTTTTCTTTTTTTTTTTTTTTTTTTTGGCTATTGAATTGTAGGTAGTCTCACTTCTTATTTCCTTTCTGGATACTTCCCTTTTCTGTGTAGTCTTGGTAGGAAGTAGTAGCTAGCTCCTATCCTAGAAACCCAAGGTGCTAGATTTCACTCTCCATTTCATGTACAATAGAACAGATATGTGACTTCTGGTGGATCCATCTTGAGCAAGTAGTGCAAGGATTTGGGAGAGATGGATGTCATCTGCATAGACTTTGGACTAGACGTTGGTGTGGCCATTCCTGATGCTTACCCTTCCAGGAGTCTCATGCTTCCTTTACAGTCTCTAAGCCTGGTCCCTCAGCCTCCTGTCAATTCTATGAGCACCTAGTGTCTACCTAATGGGCTTCTTTCTTTTTTCCCTAATATAGCCAGAGTCTGTTTTCATTGATGCAATAAAAAATTCCAGTGATACTCTCTGTAAGTTCACTTTCCATCTGCCTCTTCCTCTATAGATTCCCATGGGAAGAAAATTGTAGATGTGCTAAATGTCTGAAGGGAAGAATACAGGCAAGAGACCAGAGCTAAACATCATGTTTATAGAGTCTCAGACCTCAGTTTCTCACTGAGTACATTTAGAATAAGAATAAATGGACTTGTGCTTTACCAAGTAGTTAGCTAAAGCCCTATAGTCATTATAAGCTGTTATAGGAAAATCTGGAATAGACAATGTTCTTTCAACCTTCCTCCTTCAGGGCTATCCACTGGTTCCCAATCTTTAGTGTGCCTAAGAGTTATCTGAAATTTTGTTCAAACATAAACATCCTGGATATCCTCTCCCCACCCTACATCCCAAGATTCTACTTCAATAGAATCCCTTCTGATGAAGGTGGTCTCGGGATTAAACTCTGAATAACACAGGAAGCCAGCCTAAAGATGAAGCCATTACACAAAGAAGGAAAAATTAGAGAAATTCAGACAGAAACAATGGTAGAGCCCTATTCAAGCTGTGCCTAAAATCTCACTCCACCTATAGAGTTGAGAAAGAGAATACATTCCCTGTGTTATTATTTTTAAGACTTTATTTATTTATTTTAGAGAGAGGGAGCACTAGTGGGGGGAGGAGCAGAAGAGGAGGGAGTGGGAGGGGGAAAGAATCTTAAGCAAACTCTGTGCTGAGTGTGTAGCCCGATGTGGGGCTCGATCTCACAACCCTAGGATCATGACCTGAGCTGAAACCAAGAGTCGGAAGCTTAACCAACTGAGCCACTCAGGCGCCCCTACATTCCTTGTATTATTTAAGCCAAAATTAAAATTTTGGTTTTCTGTTACTTAAAACTGAAGGCATCCTAACTGGTATGAAAATACTTTCATCTCATACATATGATTGCATAATCACAACTACCCATGAAGAAGGTTTTAGTTTTATTCCTATTATCAGATGATGAAACTAGCTAAAAAAGCTGGAATCTTTGCATAAATCAAGCATAATTTAGAGCCAGATCCATGGAGGTAGGTCTTCTTGAGGCATAGTGACCCTCTATTATGGAAAATAGGATTGTTACCCCTATTGATACTGATTTTGCATTCCACTACCTTCCTGAAGTCTTTTCTGAAAACTGGGCCCATTCTGATATTCATTATGTGCATATAATTTGGTTTTTCTTACATAGCCTTATGTTTCAGTATTTCCTTTTTTCTCCAACTCTCTCATGAGTTTCTTAAAGACAAAGACCACATCTTGAATCCCTCACATTCCCCAGAAGATGCTCGACCTAGAAGATTGCCAATTATCGGCTGACTGAATTATAACAAAAGGACAGGTAAACCCAAGGGTAGAATAAACTGGTTTATTCAAATGTGTAACTGAGTTCCAGTAGTTTCTGACACATAGTTTGTCCTTAAAAATTTTCACTGAATGAATATCAATTGAACTTTTCTGTTATAATGAGACTCCATGTCCATGAATTGGAGAATGGACTTTTTAGCAAAACATTGACAAACTAACAGTAGGTTAATATAGGGTCTCATCTTTTCTTCAAAGAATAATGCTTTGAGATTGACAAATGCTTTGAGATTGAGTAATTTGAAGATTCCGTGGGATGCTCTTAGCATCAGTGCTAGTGGCACTAACCATGAAATGTTTGTAGCTCAACTTTCACATAATTTAAGATCAATATTTCTGCTTTGTTGTGCAGTACAGAGCAAGAACTGCATTACACTCAATAAAAGTTACAGCATACTCAGACCACAGGTTAGGACCCATAGGGCAAAAAGAGTTAAAAATTAAGGAATCGAGAACCAAAGATTGAGATTCTAGATTTTATAATATGTACCTGCCATGTTTTAATAATATTAATAATTACAAAATCTTATATGTTGCCTAAGTCATAAAAGTTCAAAACTATGCTCTTAACTTGGCATTTCAACATGGCATGGTAGAATAGAAAGTAATTGTTTTAGACTAGAACACCTGATTCCATTTCCAGCTCTAACACATACATGGTATGGATGGACCTTAGGCAGGTCATGAACCTGAGACTTCTTTCCTCTTCTGTAAAATAGAGATGACACCAAAACCCCACTCCACTGAGTCATTGCAAGGGTCCAATTATGCAATAGGTGATGGAAAAGTACTTTATTAAATATATCATTTCGGGTGATTTGTGTGGCAAGAACAGAAATGTCAAAGTAGCTTAAATAAAGAGAGAAGGTATTGGCTTTCATAACTGGAAAGCCCTGAGATGGATTAGGCTTTGCTCTTCTCTGTAAGTGTATTTATCATTAGGTTGGTTTCATTCTTAGTTTTACGATGGCTGCCAGCAGTATGCTGGGCTATGGACTTCCTTGTTCACATCCTGGGAGGAAAGATGCTTCCTATAACCTTCAAACAAAAGTTCTAAGTTTTCTTGTGATTGGACTATTCCTGAATAACAAGAGAGGTCAGGATTATTCAGACTGGTGTAGAGCAATCAGGGCTAACCCCAAGACCAAAAGATGAGGTCAATATTACCAAAAGTACAAAGATGATAGAAAATGAGTAAAGTTTTCCTAAAGGAAAGTTAGGAAACTAGGGGTGGGGGGGAGGAAATAAACGCTGAGTGGATACAGATCTTTACTCCACTGTATACAAGCACAGCTTTATAGTTTGATTGATATTAGTATCATAGCTCAATTTGGTATACATCTGTGTATTTAATCTATTTTACAGTTTTGCTTTAAGATATTTAAGTGGTTTAACTCATGCTATTTCCTTCCTTACTTTTTGTTGCCACTTCTCAAATTACTGCAGTGCTTCCATAATGAGAGTCATATACACATTTGATTTGTAACATATGGAAATGCATGAAAAACTGGAAAGCCCTGTGCAAATGGCAGATACTTTTCCTGCTACTTTGCTTGTCAATATGGGCCTTTGGCTTTGGGGATGGTGACTACCATGTTAGGATTGTGTGATTCTCTGGATGGCCACATTCCTTGGAAGCTAGATTTATTCATAAAGGATATGCATTATAGGTTCCAAGATGAAACTCCTCCGCCCAGGCCTTATAAGACAATTTAGCCTCAGGCTTTTTTGAACAGGTGGCTCATTGGCTCTTAGTATAATAATACTAGTAATTTTGGTAACAGCTTTATTTGTATAATGACTGACAGTTCACAAAGTGCTTAAGAAGTCTAGGAGCTGTGGATGGATGTGGAAATTCTGTAGAATTTAGTCCTAGGTGTCAGATCCCTGAATGAGTGGTATGTCTAGTGTAGACTGAGAACGATCATAACCAAAATTCCTAGTAGCATAATTATTTAAGATCTAAACCCAATTTTATTTCTTTATAAACTTCCTAAATGTCTGCAGTCTTGTAATTATTGCATGTTTTCACATAGCTTAGCTCATTTGATTCTCACAATCTCTTTTGAGGTAGGTAAGGATTATTAGTTTATTTGCTTTACTTTACAGTTGAGGAAACTGAACCCCAGAAAGGATAAAGGACTTGCCAAAGGTCAAATAGAAAGTGTCAAGTCCAGATCTTTTGATTCCAAATTCACTGTTCTTTCTACATGCATATCAGATTCACTTTGGACTCCAGGAAAGGACTTAAACATTTGTGTTAGTAAGCGCATAGAATCAATTAGTAAGATAGGAATAGAATCCTGGGGAGTTTTACAAGGTCAGAAGTGTCTCCACCTTAATCCCAAGAGGCTGCAGGAATGGCTTAAAAACTCCAACTCTTAAATTCTGGAATTCTGGAATCCATATTTCAAGGGCAGATCATCATTCCAAGAGCTTTGATTACACTGTTAAGAATGACCTACCCATATTAAAGCATCTGTTTCTGACAATTAGCATGTTTTACTAACAATTAGGTTCACTTTTGAACCATGACTGCAGAGTGAACTAATGTTCTCTGGCAGTCCATCTTATCCCAGGGAAGGAGTAATACCATCCAAATGAATTCATGTTGGCCCTGTCAGAAGTGTGTGCTCTCCTCCACGCAATTCCAAGGGAAAGGGCCATCCAACTTTAAATTGAGGAATTTGGTTGGCAGATGAAGCCATTCATGGGGCCATTAACCATAGTTATCCAAGTTGATAACCATTACTCTCTTAGAATGGGTTTGATTTGAATCACTAGTTTTCCTACAAAGAACATATTTTTGGTTTTCATCTTTACTCCTATATACATACAGTCCTTGCAACTCAGATAGTTGCAGTGAATATTTCTTTTTTTATTTTAAGATTTTATTTCTTTGTCAGAGAGAGAGAGAGAGAGAGCATGAGCAGGGGGAGCGGCAGGCAGAGGGAGAAGCAGACTCCCTGCTGAGCAGGGAGCCCAATGTGGGACTCGATCCCAGGACCCTGGGATCATGACCTGAGCCAAAGGCAGATGCTTAACTGACTGAGCCACCCAGGCATTCCTGCAGTGCACATTTCTTTACCAAAGCACAATACATTTAATATGGTAATTTTGATATTCATTTTTGTAGAATGTTAGAAAACTGAATGATGGGATGCCTGGTTGGCTCAGTCGGTTAAGCATCTACCTCCGGCTCAGGTCATGATCCTAGAGTCCTGGGATCCAGTCTCGTGTTCGGCTCTTGCTCACCGGGGAGCCTGCTTCTCCCTCTGCCTGCCCCTCCTCCTGCTTGTGCTCTCTCTCTCTCTGTCAAATAAATAAATAAAATCTTTAAAAAAAAGAAAACTGAATGATGATTTTGTAATAAGCAAAGTGAATTAAAGCAGATGCTTTTGAAGTTACAGGGGAGGGTGGTAACATGGATGTGTGGGGGTTATTTTTTGTTGTATTAGCACAACCAGACTATTGCCAAAATTATCTTCAAATAAATGCTCATATTTTGGATGTTTTATCTTAATAAGCATGTAAAATTATTTTAACACAACAAGCACATGTTTATCTTAAAATTTAATTACTATGTTTGCATTTCATTCCAGTCATTTACATGTAACTGGATTTGTACCAAAAAGGGTATAAGGCAGGATGCTACATTTTAATTAAAAAGTAAGATTTTTAAAATGCATATATAGAGAATATTTCAGATCAACAGAAACCCAAAATACTAGCAGCTGATGTTTCACTCATCTTTTTGTTTATGTACAGTTTGAAAATAAACTCAAGTCTTTCCACTTTCCCATTCCCAAATGAATTCTTGATTCAGCCTGAATGTGTCCAGGCGAGTAGTGATGGTAGAAATCTTTCTGAACCTGCAGAATATTTACTGCTATTAAGTGTTAGACTCCCATGCAACAATCCCTAGGGGACCGGGGAGCTTCAGTGACTCCTTCTGGTCCTTGGTTCTCCTTTCTTTAAACTCGCCCCAGACAACATTGACTTGCTGACTGATTTATCCATAGCACAGTGATTTATTATGATTGACATCATGGGAGGATGGATGTTGTATGCCCAGGTGAATTATATTCACCAATTAAGGCTTAGCAGTCTTTTATATTGGAAAAATAAGGACTACATTATTATCATTACTACTGTTATTAGATCAGGTATGGGGATTTGACAAGAAAAATGGGATTATGAATTCTTGGCTTGCTGGGCTCTACTCATAAACCTTTCTTTGTTGTTGTGGTTGTTTTTAAGATTTTATATATATTTTTAAGATTTCATTTATTTCTTTATTTGACAAAGAGGTTGAGAGAGAGAGCACAAGCAGGGGGAGCGGCAGGCAGAGGGAGAGGGAGAATCAGGCTCCCCACTGAGCAGAGAGCCCTACATAGGGTTCGAACATAAGACCCTGGGATCGTGACCTGAGCCGAACCGACTGAGCCACTAAGGCACCTCTTAAGATTTTATATTTAAGTAATCTCTACACTCAACGTGGGGCTCGAACTCACAACCCCACATGCTCCACCGAATGAGCCAGCCAGGCGCCCCTCCTAAACTTTAACAACATCTTAACGTATAATAGGATATTTTCATCTGCTGTGTTTCTGCAAGAACTCTAATTTCTATATTCCAGTGAGTTATATTATACTGATCTCCATAGTCAAAGATGGTTTTTCAGCATGAGAATGAATGTGGCAGACCCAAACTAATTACACTTTTCACCCAGGAAGAGGAGGAAAATGAACTGTCTGCTGTTGTAATCAGATTATGTATTACTTGTCTTGTTCAGAAATGGGAAGCATTGTAACAATAAAATTTGGCAATAATAGTAATCAGTTCTGCTGCAGCTATTATGTCCCGAGCACTTCCTGTCTGTTGTCCTTTCCAATCCTCGCAAGAATCCTGTGTCCCAGGGCATCTATTCTACAGAAAATTTGTACCCTTTTACCAACTTTCCTCACGTCCCCTACTTCCCAGCCCCTGACAAACACCATCCCGCTCTCTGTTTTTAGTTTGACTTTTTTCCTTCCCTGATGGTATGTTTGTCATTGCGGTCAGCTTTGAGATATTTAGCACTTCACTGCCCTCTTGTGCTTTCCTCCGAGTTGACAACATCAAGACGAGTAAAATCCCCTCACCCCCTTCCTCCCACGCAATCTTTCTTTTTCCACTTCAACAGTTGAGTTTGCCACTAGTTTTACATTTAAATTGAGGTTTTCGAAGGCTCTTCGCAGATAATGGTGTCTTTGTCCACACTGGAATCCTGAATGCTTCCTCCCCTGCACTCAAGATTTTCTCCCCTTCATTGCTCTCTTAACAGTAAATTGCATAAAAGTAGTAAAAAGACCCCAAACCAGCCAGTTTCTAAGAGCTCAGATGTTTGAAAGACAAACTGCAGTAGTTATCAAGCTAAGTGGTTGACTGTGTTCTGACAATTCATTTTTATAATTACTCAATTATGAATTCCCATTATAAATAATTAATCAATGTTAAATGGATCTCCTGAGAGGAAACACATTTGACAAATGACCAAACTGATGAAAACCCCAACTCAAAGGCATACTTAAAATGACTTAAGAGGAAAAGAAACAGAAATTCTTCAAAATGACAAAAATGCTAAAAGATATATAAAAAAAAAACTCTGTCCCCAAAGTAAACCAAAACAACCAATTTTTGTAAAACCAATAACTGAGAAAAATTAGTTTTTTTCTAATTTAGTTTGCTCACCAAACCATATTTTGACTAAATTGTCCTAGGAGCCAACTTAATTTCAACCAAATTGCTTTCTTTCAAATCATATGTAGCTAAATTATTTCCAATTTGCATTTGGCCAAATCTTATGCTACCCTTACAAGCCAATCAATATAAGACATTCAGTCATCAAAATGAGATTTTTTTTAAACCTCTTTTACCCAGAAATGGCATGTATGCATTAAATTTATGTCTTCCTTTGTATATCTTGCTTGGTTTTTCAGCCTTTTCATAACCGTATAATTTGATCCTCACAAAAAGCTGAGAGATCATTCCTATTTTACACCTGAGGAAATGGAGGTTCAGTGAGGCTAAAGGATTAGTGGCAAGTCTAGGATGAGACCCCAGATCTTTTAGGCTCTATGCTATGGCCAGTTCCATCACAACAGTGACAAGAATGTAAACCCTTTTCCTTAAGGATGGAACGGAGAACAGAGTTGGGAACATTCACATTCTGTTGTGGTGTACTAAGCAGGAACTCACAGGATCCTGCTGTGGAATCTGAAGGAAAGGAGCTCCTTTTAAGGATAGAGTTGAAATATCTATCAGTCAATATGTGTGTGTACGTGTATTCATTTAGCTCCTACGATGTGATGATATGAAAGAAAGAAACAAAAAGGGATTTTTTAAGATTTTATTCATTTACTTGAAAGAGAGGTTTCTTTAGTGCCTATATTATGTCAGGCATCCTCCTAGGTGTTGAGGACATAACAGTGAACACCACAAAGGCCTGCCTTCATGGACTGTTCATTCTAGTAAGACTGTAGTAAATAGGAGACCACAGTAGGTAATTGAGGGATAAATGTGGGGGCTCTGAGAGTGACCTTGACCAATACTCAGAGAATGGAAGTCAGTGAAGGTTCTAGTGTATGGAAGTGTGCCTGTAACATGGAGTTTCAAATGACTGAGGTCATACTTTCTAAACATGTTACAAAAGCGCATATTTTTGTCATTTCTGGGGAATATCAATTTTATAGTAAGAGTAGGAGTAGAAATGTTTTTAGATCTTGATGCTTCCATTTATTAGCTGTGTGACTTCGATGGGCTACTTAATGGTTTTTACTGTTTCCTCATCTGTAGAATGAAAATCCTATCAGTACCTGTGTCATCTCTACCTCATAGAGCTATTATGAGGATTAAAAGATAAGACAGAAAAGACATGGAAAGTACTTTGCACAGTAACTGACACACATTTAAGAATTAATAAATATAGCCGCTGTATCAGTCAGGATGCTTTTGGTTGCAAGTGATTGAACCAAAAGAGAATTTATTGGCCTGCATAATTATATCTCCGTCTGTGATTTCTGCTGGACTCCCAAGGATGGGTAGTATCTGAATAAGAATGAATAGACACTGAGCTCTTAAATCTGAATGGGTCCAAACACTTTGCATGAATTATCTCAGTGAATCCTCACAACACCCAAAGAGATAAGTACTGTAACCACCCCAGTTTACAAATAAGGGAAGTAGGGCACAGGGAGCTTAATAGCTAGAAAGTGGCAGAACTGGGAATCAAACCCAGCTGTCTTACTCCAAGGCCTTTGTGCTTATCCCTTCCACAGACTTCCTCTGAAGAGTTTAATGGTGAATAGATGAGGAAGATAAAGAGAGTTCCAAAGACCATTACAAAAATTTTGACTTGTGAGTTACTAAGGAATTCAGCGGAAAATCGTGTGTTCACTTTTCGTGGCACCGACAGCATCTGACCAGCAGGCACCTACAAAGCAGCTAATAGATGTTTGCCAAATGAATTCATTCATCCCTAGAAAAATCTCCTTTACTTCTGCATTCTCCAACAATGCTTAATTATTTGTTTTTCCATTTGTGAACTACCCACCTCGCCCAAAAGTATTAGCCAGTAAACTTATGCATATAGTCATTTCATTAAAAAAAAAATCAAAAGAACTGATAGTGAGCATCCTTATACTACGTGAAGACCAAAGATTTTTCTATCCTGGGGGTTCCGGGAAAACACGTTTCCGCCTTCTTTGGCGCCCCCTGGTGCTTTGTGGCGGAAACTAATCAAGGGTGCCGAGGCGGGCAGGACTGGAAAGGCGTGAAACTGAAATTGGATCTGTTTTCTACATAGTACACACACACCCTTACAGATCACACGTTTGTTTTCTCTCTCTGAACGCTACTGCAACCAGTGCCTGTGTCAGGAATTGTAAAATATTATGTGACCTGGGCTTCCCTAGGTCCCCTAGGCCGTGATCTCCTGTATCAGTTTGACTTTCCTTCCGCTCCTGTTCCTAGATTCTGTCACAGTACTTAGATTTTTTTTTTAAACAAAGTTTACAAAGTTCTTCCCTGTAATAAGACATGTATTCAGTGCCTGTTTTATGCTAGATACTAAGTGCTTTATTTGCATCATCTCATTTAACCCCCTAACAAAACCTCCATGAGTTAGGTAATTATTATCATTCACACTTTACAGATGGGAAAACCAAGGAATAGAAAATCTAAGGAACTTGCTGAAAGTCACTTAGCTAGCTGGTGGCAGAGTCGGAACTTTAAACCAGGTGCACTAATGCCATGGCATATTCAGGTAATTAGCCTCTACTGCCTTCCCGTGTCCTGTCTAATTGGAATTTTGCCATCAATCTGTGCAGTAAGCTGGTTTTGCTGTTATCCCCCCCCCATTTATAGATGAGGAGACTACAACTAAAGACTTGACCAAATGTACAGCTAGTCAGTGTATAAGCTGGGGCTTATAACCTGAAATCCTATGCTCTTTCTATATTGCACAGAACTTTAAATAACCAAGGATGATCGTTATTTTAGAAAGTCTCTCATATGCATTACTTCCTCCTCTTTCCTGCAGTGATTCTCGGGTCCACACCTTCATCCCATGGGTTACTCTGGCGAGGGCTTCAACCACAAACCCTCTTCTGTCTTTATCCCTTCTCTGCACACCCCTGCTAGCTTCATCTTCATCCACTAAATGTAGAGCTCATCGAGCAACTCTTTTGCTTAAATTTGACTAACATTTGTCCCGTTTGCCATCTGTAGCGGGTTGAATGGTGCCCCCCACCAAAAGATATGTCCACATCCTGACCCTTGTGAATGTCACCTTGTTTGGAAAAAGGATCTTGACAGATGTAATTAAGTTAAAGATCTCCAAATGAGATCATCTTGGATTACCTGGGCAGTCCAATGACTGTCCTTGTAAGACAGAGAAGACACAGACACACAGAGGAGAAGGCCATGTACAGACAGAGGCAGAGTGAGAATACTGTAGCCATGGCCATGGAATGCCTGGAGCCACCAGCAACTGGAGGAAGCAAGGAACCGTTCTCCCCTACATCTTCCAGTGGGAACGTGGCCCTGCCACCACCTCGACTGCAGACTTCTGGCCTCCAGATTTGAGGGAGAATAAATTTCTGTTGAAGCTGCCCATTTTGTGGTCATTTGTCATGGAGGCCCTAAAACACTAGTATACTGTCTCTTCACTTCTTGACATTTAGGGCTCGAGACATCGGTGGCTTCCCCACTCATCCAGCCCGATGTCTCAGATAAACCCTCTGCTCCAGGCTGGTGCCCCTTCATGGTCTTCTGTATGGGACCCTCAGATCCCTAATGTGCTTTCCCTCGTGTTGCTTTCTCTTTACTGGAAAGCAGACATGCTATTCCAATAGAAGTTTTGGTAACTCATCAATCTCCCACCTTTGATCTTTTAAATGCCATCCATTTAGTACACTTACCCTAGATTACCCACCTGGAGTGCCATTATCTTTCCTATCTTGGACCCTGGCTAAAACAGAGGGTGAAGGGCTGGAGCCACTCACAGACTTCAGGTTATCTTGTGGGGTCTGAGAGAAGATCACATGAAGGAGACTAGAGTCAAGGGAGCCAACGGGACTGAGTCCTGGCCCTGTTGGCTGAGACCTGACTCTAGGCTATGCCCAAGGCTGTCACACACACTAATTTTTCATTTGCATGAGCCAGCATATTTTCTTTTTTGCTCCAAGCATTTTGAGTTGATATTTCAGTTGCTTCAGACAGGAAGAGTCTTAATTAGGTATAACTAAAAATATAGCTGAAAAGTGAAGATGCACGGATCCCTGATCCTAAAGAATCTCCATTTGACCTTAACACAGAATCACCTTCCAGTTCTGTTTCCATGAGGCCCAATCCTACAGCAGATAATATTTTCAGGTTTCTCTGAGATTCTGTCTCCCTTACACAATATGTGTATTCTCATAATATTCGCCATCTTTACTCAAGTAAGCATGGGTGAGTCTCTGCTCCTTCAAGCAAAATGAACATAATAAAACAGTTCTCTTTTTACAGATAACAAAATGGAGGCCAAGATAAATGAACAAACGTCATTTAAGTAAAGGTGATGTCAAACCTGAACTTGGCAGGTGGGTCTTCTCGCCCAGGATCTTTCTGTGTTCCTTTTCCCTCCTTCCCTTATGCTTTTCTCTTCCCATTTGCCATGAACTTTTGTGGCCTAGGACATGTCACATCATCTCAGGGCCTTGAAGCTTGCCAGCTGTCAAAGAAAAAAAGTCATGGGCTTGTCTTTTTCTGAGTTTCCATCTCTTGTCTCTATACTCACTTGGCATTTAGCATGTGCAAAACCCTATGAAGGTTTTGGGGATGCTTGATAATGTTAACATGTACTTTTATTTAGCTCCTCAACTATTCATAACTTGCCTTTTCAGGTGAGAGTAAATATATCTGGTATCTGATTCACCTTGGAAAGATCTATAGTGCCTAGTACAGCATTTAGCTCACATTAAAAAAATCAGTAAGTCCCCACTGGCAAGATTGACTCAAAGGATTTTAGGCAACTGCTGGCTAACCTGCGGAAACAAAATTAAGGTGGCTCCAACATGATAGAAGTTTACTTCTCTCTCACTGCCCACAGGAGGGCAGGCAGTCCAGGGTGAGTGAGTGTCTCTGTTTTAGGAAGTCATCCAGGGACTCAGGTTCTAACTTCTTGCTCTGCTATCTTCTAGGGTATTTTTCTTCCCATAGTCAGAGCTAGCTCACTAGCTGGCTCACTGGCTCAGAATGTACCACATTCACGTTCTGGCCTAATGATAGCAGGAAAGGGAAAGTGAAGGGAAAGCAGGTAACTTTCTTATTAAAATGTGATTCAAGGGGCGCCTGGGTAGCTCAATCAGTTAGGCCTCCGACTCTTGATTTTGGCTCAGGTCATGATCTTTGGTCATGGGCTCGAGCCCTGGAACTGGCTCCGTGTTCAGCAGGGAGTCTGCTTGAAGCTTCTTTCTCTCCCTCTTCTGGCCTACCCACCCCCCCCGCTCATGCTCTCTCTCAAATATATAAATAAATATTTTTAAAAATGCAAAAATAAATAAAATGTCATTCAAACAGGTACATATTATCTCTGTTTGTAGCTCATTGCCTAAAACATTGTCACATAGTCACATTGACTTGCAAGTGATACTGGGAAATATAGACTCTAAATGGACAGTCATGTGGTCAGATATAACTTGGGACTCTCTTGCTAAAAGAAAGACGAGGAGCCATTTAATCATTTAACATTCACTAAATGACTAAAATTAAAAAGATTGATGATACCAAGTGGGTAGGAGAATAAAATGGTACGTTCACCTGAGTGAACTCTGGTCATTCCTCTCGTAGGTATTTACCTAAGAATAACGAAAACGTATGTCCACAGAAATACTGGTACAAGAATGTTCATAGGAGCCTTATTCATAATAGCCAAAACCAGGAAACAAACCAAGTGTCCATCAACAGGAAAATGATGCAACATGTTGTGGGATATTCATACAATGGAATGCCACTCGGCAATACAGAGAAACAAAGTACTGATACATGAAACATCCAGGGCTGGTTTACCCATTTGGCACAGCAGGCACAGTGCTCAAGCCCATGAGAATGTTCTGATTTCTTTAAAATCAGGAGGAAAAGTGAACTTTTAGGCTGAAGAAAACATTTTATTAATGTTAATTAATATGGACATATTTGTTTTTATAGCAACACAGTTATAAGATAAAAATTTTTAACTATTTTTTATTAAGAAAGGCCCCATGAGGTCATTAGGGCTTGTGAAGGTCATAATGTAGCCCTACAAACAATAAGGATGAGTCATAAAAGCATTATGTTGAGCAGAAAAACTTGAGGTACCAAAGAGTATATGCTGTGTGATTTTATTTAATGAAGTTCTGTAACAGACAAAACTAGTCTGTATTAATAGAGATCAGAAAATGGTTGCTTCTGGGATGGGGAGGGATTGCCTAGAAAGAGGAATGAAGGTATGATTCCAGGATGACAGAAATGTTCTATATCTTCTTTTGGTGGGTTACCTAGGTGTATACACAATTGTCTAAAATCGTGGAACTGAACTGTTAGGACCGGTGCATTTTATTGTATAGCAGTTATGCCACAACTAAGAAAAAGGAAGAAGGGAAGAATGGACACTAGAGGGAAGTTAATAATCTCTGCAACAGATATGATGAATGAATTCTTGAGACAGCGCTAGCTGACAAGATTTTAAGTTGCATTTTAGTAGAAAAGCTGTAGGGACTCAAAGAGAAAGGTCTAAGCACCATGACAGGCCACTGGGGAACGAATCACTCTGCTCTGTATCATTCAAGGTTTTTAACTGCAAGCAAGAGAAAGTAGCTCTGGGCATTTAAGCAGAAACAAAATTTTTGGAAGAAGAACAGAAACTATAAAGAACAGGCTCTGAAAACAGGCAGGAATTGAGGAGGCAAAACATAGAAACGATCATACCATTAGTTGGCTGACAGATCAGAGGATGCCCTTACCCTTTGCCTTTGCCCACCCAACCAAACCCTATCTCAAGCTTTCACTGCATCTATTTATTGCTCCCCAAAGCGAAAAACCTATATGGCAGTGTCCTGACTCCCACTTACTTTGGAATTCCCAAAAATAGGGATAGAGTTTGAATGCTGGGCGGCCCCAAATAACCAACGTTTATAACACAATCTATCTCTGTAGTTTAGATTCCTACTTGTGATTCTAACTCCCTGTCCAGGACTTTCAAGATCCAGGGTGTGTCCAGTGTAGATTGTTATGTTCTAAACACCACTGATCTGGCTTGGGAGAGGGAACCACAGGATCAGATGTGGAAGATCACCCTGGCTCACCATCTGGGACCTGGGCAGGGAAACCAGTTACGCTGGTGAGCTATGGTGAGAGCGAGAGTTACACAAGAAAAATATCTGAAAGGCAGATAGGACAGGGCTTGGTGATTAAAATGGGCTATGGAGGGGCGCCTGGGTGGCTCAGTCGTTAAGAGTCTGCCTTCAGCTCGGGTCATGGTCCCACGGTCCTGGGACTGAGCCCCACATCGGGCTCCCTGCTCGGCAGGAAGCCTCCTTCTCCCTCTCCCACTCCCCCTGCTTGTGCTCCCTTTCTCGCTGTGTCTCTCTCTGTCAAATAAATAAATAAAATCTTTAAAAAAAAAATGGAAATAAAATGGGCTATGAAAAAGCCAGGAAAAAGGAGTCAAAAGGGACAGCCCAAATTTCTGTCTCCAAATTGAGACAGGAGGGAGGGGTGAGGAGTGTGAGAATGCATAGGCACAGTGAGACCCAAGAGAGGCAAGGAGGAGGTTTGTTTCATTTCTGTTTGGGGTGGCTGGGTGGGAAAGTTTAAGGTTTTGACGTAGTGAACTTCAGACAGAGCTGTCCAATACACAACTGAAATGACACGTTTTAGAAAGAGACCAGCGAAGGTCCAGTCTATTGGCTGAGGCCATGCGTAAGGGCGAGCTTAGCCTGGGTGGTGACACGAAGCGCGGAAGCTTGCGACACCGCCTGGCGCCGCGCACGTGTTCGCGGCCGGCCAGGCCCAGCGCGCAGACACCCGTCCGCGCCCACCCCCTCCGCCCTCCCCCAGGCCCCGCCCCCACTGGGCGGGGCGAGGCAGTAGCGCCGCAAAGTCACCGGAAGACACAATCGGGTAGGCGCGGGCTCAGCCGCCTGAGACCCCCGGGCGCACCTGGGAGGGGCACCAGCCAAATGGGGCGAGGGGACGGGGAACCGCCGGGAACGGGTGATGCCGGGACAGCCGGGCCCGCGGCGCTGAGCGCGGCCGTGGCGGCTGCGGCGGCGGCACTGGTCGCCGCCCTGCTCCTGCTGCGGTGTGAGGACGCGGGATCGGGGGCTGGCTCCAGGTAACCCCTCCGCGCAGGGGGCCAAGCTGGGCCCTCGCACCCCAGTGGGCGGAGAAAGGAGGAGTTGAAACCGGGAGTACCGTCGGGGAACGAGGCCTCTGGGTGCCATGGCACCTTTCTCCTGTTAGGGCCCCTTTGGAGGTGTAGATTGGCTCAGGTGCGGTGGATGGCCAGGGTGTCACGCCCTGCAGGAGATTCAGCACTTTCCCCGGGGCCCAGACTGCGGAGAATAACAATACCTTTTCCAAGCAAATAAACCACCATTGTTCCCCAGGATAAGCAAGGGCCATTCCTTAAACATCCCAAGACCAGCCGCTATCGATGTTATTTCTGCAGCATGGCCGAGACTGAGGCGCTGCCGAAGCTTCGGGAAGACTTCAGGATGCAGAATAAATCTGTCTTTATTCTGGGCGCCAGCGGGGAAACCGGCAGAGTGCTCTTAAAAGAAATCTTGGAACAGAGCCTGTTTTCCAAAGTCACACTCATTGGCCGGAGAAAGCTCACCTTCGATGAGGATGCTTATAAAAATGTGGTGGGTATTTGAGCTGGGACTCAAAAATGTAATTGCAGTGATTCTTCGGGGTGAACATATATTCATGCCTAAAGGCTGAACATTGCCCGGCCGGTGGTGGAGGAGAGGTGATCACAATGTGGCCGAGAATGGTCTGTGAGAGGCCCTCCTGGAAGCTGGAGTCCTGGTATAGGCCCAGGTTGGCCTCCTCACTCACTGTATGACCTTGGGCAAAGCCCTTCTCACAATCTAGACCCCTATAAGGCCGGCCTGGCTTGTAATGAGGGCTTGGAAGACAGAGAAGAGCAAGTTTTCAGGGCCATTCAAGCTGGGTTCTAGAGACAGTCTGGTAACCTGGGGCCATTTTCTCAACCACTTTGCTTGTTTTATTTACCTGTCCACCCAATATTAATGTCAGTGAATTGCAGGCAAGGTCTCTGGCAATAAAGGTGAGATTATTCACCTACAAGAATTTCCCTGCCTAACTTCCCAGGGCTGCAGCCTTGTAAGTGGAATATTCTCTTCATTGTCACACTTTCATGGTTAACCAAATGACATGCCAGACCTCCCCTAAATGTTTGTAGTCTGAGCTTTGTGGAGATTCCTTTCCCCATGTAAAGGGAGTTGTGAAATGCAGTAAATTAAACTATAATGTAATCCTGAGACCCCACAGCTATAGACATTGGTCCCACAGGCTTCACAGGTGGACCATTCCAAATACCAAGTGGTCTCACAAATAAATGTTCTTAATCCCTGTAGGTCCATGGTCAGGTCATTTTATGTCTATCTTATGTCCATCAGGACTTTACTGTTTAAAATGGACATCTTTGCTTAGACTTAGTTAATATGTGGTCTTCACAGTCTGGCTTCATGGAGTGTGTCAAATACCTCCAGTAATTAGAAACTGAAATTGAGTTCTGTGCTTTGATAATCGAGTTTTGGTGGCACGTCTTTTGGTTATGCACTTAACGGGAACATACTTTTCTTTAGCATACTCACAGTGCCAGAAAAATCCTTTTGAAAGAGCTGATGGTAAGGAAGGAAAACTACATTTTATTTGAACTCCTGGATGATGGGAACTTCTCAATCTATCTTTTTTAAGTTTCACAACAAACTTACGAGGTTACGTGGAGGTTCTTTTTTTTGTAAGATTTATTTATTTTAGAGAGAGAGAGTGCATAAACAGGAGGAGGGACAGCAAGAGAGGGAGAAACGGACTCCCTACTGGACTGGGCTTGATCTCACAATCCTAAGATCCTAACCTCAGCCATAACCAAGAGACAGACCCTTAACTGACTGAGCCACCCAAGCATCCCTACATGGAGGTTCTTTTTTTTTTTTTTTTTTTAAGATTTTATTTATTTTTTGACAGAGACAAGAGACAGCAAGAGAGGGAACACAAGCAGGGGGAGTGGGAGAGGGAGAAGCAGGCTTCCCACTGAGCAGGGAGCCCGACGCAGGGCTTGATCCCAGGACCCCAGGATCATGACCCGAGCCAAAGGCAGACGCTTAACGAATGAGCCACCCAGGTGCTCCTACGTGGAGGTTCTTAAATATGAGTGAGCACGAGAATTACAGAGGGTGCTTATTAAAAGTGCATTTTCTGCTTCAGAAGTATTGGTGCAACACCTAGGAATATGCCTTTTTTATCAAGCACTCACTGGCTGATTCTAACACAGGTGGTTCACAAATTGGACTGAAGGAAGGATTATCATTCCCATTTTGTTGCTGGAAAAACTGAGGCATATGACTTGGCCAAATAACTTGGCCAAAATTACATGCTTAGTAAGTAGCAGGCTCAAGAGTTAAACCGAGATCTTTGAGATTCCAAACACCATTCCTTGCCCTGACATTGTACTTCATTAGTATCCCTCCTGGTAGTACAGACAGGTCTTTTATTTTTCCAGAGAGAAAATTATAATTGAACCTGACTTTAGAGATCTGAATCACTTACAGTCCAGTTATGTATACCGTGGACATATAAGTGCATTGTTGATTTTGAATTCAGATTAATTGCTTTTTAGTGGGGGGAAAAATGAGCTTGCAAAAAATTTTTATAATATGATTATGCATTTTCCTTAATTTAATTTCTATTTATCTTATTAAACTTGGTTTGTCTCCCAGCAAAGTATCAATTTGGTAAATAGCATCTGTAACAGTCACTTGATCATAGGTCTTAAAAGCTACCCAGTACCTTATTTATATTGTGTAAATTATTAAGTGTATCCATGCTTCATATCTAATGCCCCAGTTTTCTGCCACTCTGCACAGTGCTGCTCTAGCTCTATCAGAAGTTTCTTACTAAGTAAAATAAGCACACTATGTGGAATCGCGATTCCCATGCCCTAAGAATCTGTCCTACTAAATCGCGACTCCCATGCCCTAGGAATCTGCCCTACTAAATAGACTAACATGGAAAAGATAGAAGGAGATTGGCAGAAGAGATGCCAGAGCAAAGAGCTTGCAAAATCTGATAATAAGTGGGCAGACTCTTCACTTATGTTTTCTAATTTATTCTTTAAATCTAGAGGGGTATTTTTCTCTCTCTCTTTTAATAACATCAAGTTATATACAGCTGTGTCCTTGTTGTCTAGAACCAAGAAGTGGTGGACTTTGAAAAGTTGGATGACTACGCTTCTGCCTTTCAAGGTCATGATGTTGGATTTTGTTGCCTGGGTACGACCAGAAAAAAAGCTGGAGCGGTAAGGAAGACATAGACCCCTTTCCCTTTGCTGTCTGGTAATGTCAACTATTCCTTTCTTGCTTACTCTTTTTCCTTACATCCGTAGTGCTTACATGTAATAAGCTCTTATCATTTATGATTTCATATGCTGCCATAGCCTTTGCTATACTTTGAATAGTACTGATAAATTCATCTTTCCTTCAAAGTAATCCTTGAGTTCAGTCCTTCGTGCTGGAGACATCATAAATATTTACAAGGTCTTGCCTCTTGCAAATAATTGCTATCACTCCGTCCCCTGACTAAGGCAGACCATTATGTCTGAGTAAAAGTAAATGGCTCATGCTGTTAGCAATAAGCTTTTTTTTCTTATAAATGTTTTAAACTTAAAGCATTCTCTCTCACATATATGATTTGCTTCAACCTGTTTTCATGCCAAGTTTTATTTTTTATTTTATTTTTTTAAAGATTTTATTTATTTGACAGAGAGAGACAGCAAGAGAGGGAACACAAGCATGGGGAGTGGGAGAGGGAGAAGCAGGCTTCCCACCGATGTTTTCATGCCAAGTTTTAAACTTATGATATAGAACATCAGAACAGAGGCACGATTCAGCTAGCCTTTAGTGATGACTCAGCCTTCAGTGGTGATTCACCCCAGTGGTGATTCAGCCCTGACTGACGCAGACTGTTCTAATCCATGTTTTATCTTCTTTTTAATGGTATTCTAAATCACATCAGCCTCTGTCCAGAAGTCCTAGGTTACTATCTAGTTAAAAGTCATTGCTTACTATGTAGAGCCTCAGCAAGTGTTAATACCTCTTAATTTATACCTTGACTATAGTTTATTCCTCTTGCAGAGGATTGTTGGAGCTAAATGTGTTCATTTATTTATTATTATTTTTAGAGAGAGTGTGCAAGAATGGAAGTTGGGGGGAGGGAGAAGGGAGGGGCGGAGGGATAGAAAGAATCTCAAGCAGGCTCCACGACTAGCGTGGAGGGCGAAGTGGGGCTCGATCTCACAACCCTGAGATCATGACCTGAGCCAAAATCAAGAGTTGGACGCTTAACCAGCTGAGCCACCCAGTTGCCCCTAAATGTGTCTACTAAGGTATTATGTTATTATGGTAGTAGTATCAGGATGCTACCATGGGGCCTTATCATAGATTTATAAACAGGCCCATGTATCAGAATCATTAGGAGGGCACATGGTTAAGAACTATTGGTTTATACCAACTAAGGAGTTCAGCTCAAATGTTTTTCTCTGGCCCTGTTGGTGATCCAAAGAATAATTCTATTTATGCTTTTGGTAGGGATGTATTTCCAAATCTTCTGCAGTTCTGTCATGTCCACTTTGGAACCCAGCTGGGTTTTGAGCTCTGTGCTGGGAAGTATGGATTATAGAGAAGTTTGACTCGCCCAGGAATTGGCACATTGTGTCTCCTAGAAAAGGTCATTATCCTGCTCAGCAGCTGGTACAGTCATTTCTGTCCCAGCAACAGTCACAAGCAATGTGCCCTCTAAAAAGCACTGAAAAACTTTTGTTCTAGTACACTGCAGGTTGAACTGTCTCAGGTGCCAAACTGATTTTGGTGGTTACTCAGCAAAATAAAAATGACTGCATTAGGCATAGAGCAGTTGATTTTCATCACATAAGGCAAATCTCATTATAGGGTGCTGCAAGAAAAAGTCGAAATTGCTTTGTTGCATTCAAATTTTGTAAAGCAATTTTAATCAGAGGAATTGTATGTCTTCACTATCCGGAATATTTTTTTTAGGTGAAGTTGGTTCCCCACCCGTCAGGCTACTCAATACCTTTTGTTCTCCAAAATCAGTTTGAAAAGATAAAAGTATTCATGGTAAGCAAGAGAAAAAAAACTAGTAAGCCAAATATAACCTCAGAAATGAGTTGGAGGTTAAATGGTTTAAGAGGATAGTGACAGAAAGTAAGCTGACATTTCCTCCAGAATGTCTTTTTTAAAAAAGATTTGATACTAATTTTGATTGGATGCAATATAAAGTTTGGAGGTCGGGATAACTTCAGGCAATTTAAGAGGTGACGGTTCACAGGTGGTTAGGTAATAATAGTTATTTGATGGGGGATTGTGCATTTCCAAGCTCACCCTACCTGGTATTCTGGGTCAGCAGCCCTGACAAAGAGCTCACAAAGAGCTCATCAGGTAGATACTGAGAAGCTAGTGCAAGCCTGGTGTCATTCTGTAGCTGTTTTGTAACTGGAATAGCCCACAGTTTTCCTTAGCGGTAGAACTTTCCAGTAGAAAAACTTCAAGAAATTCAGGGTTTCTGTCTCATTATTGACACCCTTGGGGTAGCCATCTTATTTCCCTATGATCTTCAGTGTGTGAATTTGCTGAGGCTCTTACACAAAGCACCATACCCAGGGTGGCTTAAACAACAGAAGTCTAGTGTCTCACAGCTCTGGCAGCTGGAAGTCTGAGATCAAGGTGTTGGCAGATTTGGTTCCCCTGAGGGCTATGGCGGAAGGAACTTCCAGGCTTCTCTCCCTGACTCCTAGATGACCGCCTTCTCTCCATGTCTCTTCATTCGGTGTTTTTCCTGAGGGTGTGTGGCTATGTCCAAATATCTCCTTTTTATAACAGCACTAGTCCAGGTAGATTAAGAACCACCACTCTCAGTATGACCTCACCTTAACATCAGCAATGACCCCGTTTCCAAATTAGGTCACATTCTGAGGTACTGGAGGTCACGACTTCAACATATGAGTGTTGGGGAAGACATTACAACCCATAAAATTCAGGCTATTCAGATTTCCCCTGAAACTGGTGTCGGGATAGGTCCGTTAGCTTTTTCAGCTGTTTGGAAAACCATTTCATTTAGTCGTGTTAGATGCTGATCTTTTTCACACTCACAGGCCCCAGTTGTCCAAAAGTGCAGTGGCTTCCTTACTTGGCCCCAGTCCAGATCTACTGGGTCAGAATCTCTAAGGCTGGAAGCTTGGCAGCTATTTTTAGCAAGCTTCTTGGGAAATTCAGACACAGCCAAACCTCCTCTTGTTGGACCTGCTTTCACAAAGCATTAGGATGTGTTAGTCTTCCTCTCCTGCTGCTTTTCTAGGTACTGGAGTCCCATATGGCCTTCACCTGGCTTTAAGAAGTAACTTGTGTGCTAGTGAAGGTTGTAATACCCTTTGAAAACCAGATCTATTTTGGCCTGGGGTGTGGAGCAGAAACTCACAGATGTCACTGAGAATAGCAGTTTCCCCTTATTTGTCTTCAGAGAAGGATGTGGTTCGTGAGTTTGAGGTGGTGTAATGTGGTTTTGCCTCTGCATTGGCTTCCTCACGGTCCAGGTTCTTGGATTCTGTTGAATGGACAATGCTGGTAATGCAATTAAAGCCGCCGTTGTAACATTTATGAGGCATCATTAGAGTCTCCTGGCTTCTGATTCGAATCAGAATGAAACATTCTTCTAATCCAGGGGCTTGCGGACCACAGGCTGTGGGCCACATACAGCCTACCTGTTTTTGTGTAGCCCATCGAGCTAAGAATGTTTTTATATTTTTAAATGGCTAAAAAATGTCAAAAGGGGAATAATATGTCATGACATGTGAAAATATAAGAAATTCAAATTTCAGTATCCATAAATAAAGTTTTATTAGAACACAGCTGCTCTCATTACTTTATATATTATTTGTGGCTGCTCTGGTACTGTGATGGCCGAGCTGTGTCACTGTAACAGAAGCCTGCAAATCTGGAAGTGTTTGCTATCGCATCCTTTACGGGAACAGCTGGCTGCCTCCTGCTGTAATGTGTACTGTTTGATTTGATGTAGAAGGGGCTTGTGAAGTCATAGGGCCCCCAGTGACTTGAGGCTCTCTGTTTGGATACCAAATAGCCATGGGGCCTTGGGTGTGCTGGGTCACTCCCCTGGGCCAGTGCCTCCTCATCGGTACTGAGAAGGAGGTGACCACTGACCCCGTTAGCCTGCAGAATTCTTTGACTTCCATCACCCAGAGAAAAGAATGCCCCAAATGGAAACATTTTGTGAGGACGTAGAGATGGACTCAGGAATCTCAGGTATGTTTGGTTTTCTTTTTCTATCCAGAGCTTTTTCTCTAACCAAGATCTTGGTTCTACCGCTGTACATCAAATATAGAGATGCCTTCCAGAAATACAAACAAATGGGGTCTCAGATTATACCATTTGTTGTTTGTCAGCATCTCTGTCTTCTAGTCTAATTTATAGGGCTGGCTTGAAATGGGAATAAAGAAGAAAAAATTGAAGCAGGAATATGGCTAAGTGCGCCCCTTTACAGAATGACAGATCCTCCCTCCTTGGAGAAGGGTGCCCCGGATGTTGAGTCATTGTGGCATGCTCTCTGGTCGTGCCCGTCACTGCTGAAATACCTTGTTAGGAGAAGTTGTTCTCAAGCCAACGTGTTCCTAGTTTTCAGGACTGTGTAAAGATTAGAAGAAATACTTAGTAGCTTTGGATTTTAATAAGATTTAAAGAGTAATTGGAGAATTTGTCTCCCTTGATTGTGGAGCCTGTGAAGGTAGCTCTGCTGGGTCATATTACATTGTGCTTATTCTTTTGAGTGGGTGATGGGAAAGGAAATTTATAGTGGGAACTTATTTAATCAATTCCTTTTTCTAGAAGGAACTCTGATTCCTAGCTTAAAGTAAGACACACTGACTATAGAATCATAAAGACACTGTAACAGAATGGACTTAATGCTCTCAGAAGAGATGTCTTTTCTCCTGCCATATGGTTAGGGAAACTAAATATGGTTTTTCTGGGAAAACACATGAAAACTGTGTTTCTGGGATATGAAGTAGCTTGTTTCTTCTATTGTTTTTTTTTTTTTTATTTTCACCGTTAGAGAACAAGAAAGGATGTTAATAAGATTTTAAAGATAGCTTCCTTCTATCCCTAAATGGAATCTTCCTCACTGCAGAGAAAATTAGTGTGTGTTGCTATCTCCAAGTCTGTCACCAGGATCCACGCTTAAGTTTGGTTTCTAAGTCCTTGAAAGCTGTTGACCCCTTTGCTTTTGAGTTTCATTCACCAGCTAAAAGGCCACGCATCAGGGTGGGGGAAGTGAAATTCAAAAATTGTGGGCTTGGAAAAGTGCAGATTTATAATCAGCTTGGGGGCTCGGAGGATTTGTGAAATCATTTTGGATTAACAGCCATTGATTGCTAATAAAACAATATTTAGCTTTGTCCAGAGAACAGCAGTGGAGAAAGGTCCGGGCACCTTGTCAACAGGGCCCATTGAATGGGGGTGACGGGCTAAGTGTGGGGGTTTCTGCAGCAGCGTGGGTGCTCGTCCTTCACAGGGCCGTTGTCAGTTGTTAGCCAGGCCCGTGAAAGGAAGGACGCCAGAGTCTGATGGCTAGGGTGGTATTGATGTGCTTTAGCTGACTAATCAGATTGAAAAAGTCCCATGGCACTTACGTCACTTTAATTTTCATCAAACAATTGGAGATGGCAGGACTCTATTAAGGAGAGGTTGATCCAGAACTAAAGCCAAATAAATTAGGGTCTCAGTTTAATCAAATTATCCCTTTACTGGCTCTGGATTAAGCGAGAGAGACAGCGTCGGTCCAGGGACTTGTGATTGGCTGAATCTTTCCTTTATTTTTAAAGAAGCTGATGAAAGAAAAAAAGCATTTTAACAGAGACAACGATGATAACGCTTCCAAGAAATAGTGCTAAACAGCAGCAGCAATGAAGAGGTTTTTATTTCACTAGTCAGCGCTGTGATTTCATTGTGAGTAACAGAGCTGGGCTCGAAATCAAAGTTTGGGGATTCCTTCTGCACACGTAAAATCTCAATTCGGAGAATGGCTCTGAGGAGACTCACGTCCCTCTCTCAGGAGGAGCAGAGCAGTAAACTCGATTTGCTTCACACGGGTGTGAAAGAGCCGCATCGTGAGCTGGAATCAGTGTGTAGGCAAGTCTCCTGTGAAGCTTGAAGTGCAAGTGTACAACACGGAAGGGGGTGGTGGTGATGTGTGGGTGAAGAATGACATTTATGTTACCTGCCCTGCAGGTAGTGGTTAAGATGTACTGTCACTGCCGACAGAGGACAGGAGAGACTTTGGGGGTAAGGGGGACATTCTAGTTCTTGATCTGGACGTTGGTTGCAGAGGGGGTTCAGGTGATGAAAAGTCACAGCTCTGTCCTTTCAACATGTTTGCTTTTCTTTTATAATCGACTTCCATACAAATCTGAAAAGGTGTGGGCCTGTTGTTTTAAGATTGAAATCTGTATTAGTTTCCTACTGCTGCTGTAACATACTGCCTCGAATCTAGTGGCTTCAAACAACATAAATGTATCATCTTACAGTTCTGTAAGTTAAGTAAATCCAACGTGGATTTCGCTGAGATAAAATCAAGGTGTCGACAGGGCCACGTTCCCTTCTGGAGGCTCTGGGGGCGAATCCACTTTGTTAATGTTTTCCAGCTTCTAGAGGTCGCCTGCATTCCTTGGTACGTGGTGCCCTCCCTCCATGTCCAGGGCCAGGAACAGGAGACTGAGTACTCCTCACACCGCATAGCTCATCCCTCCTCTTCTGCTTCCCTTTTCCACTTTTAAGGACTCTTGTGATTACATTGGGCCCAGTTGCAGAATACAGAATAATCTTATTTTGAGGTCAGCCGATTAGCAACCATAATTCCACCTGCGGCCTGAATTCCCCTTTGCTGTATAACCTAACGTATTCACGGGTATGGGGATCAGCACACAGACATCTCTGTGGGGCCACCCCAGTTATGAATGAGTCCTTTTCATTAGCTGGAGGCAGTGTGAGATAAGAAGGAAGATGGGTACAATGGAGAGCATGGCTCAGAGGCAAGAATATGCATTCCACTCTCCGCTTTCTCTTCTTACCACAAGTTCACCAGGTCACTGGCCCTTGTTTTCACATCTTCCTAATGAAGGGGTTGGACGTGGTGTTTCCTGAGGTACAAGACCCACCTCTCCTTATGAAATAAAACATTTAGGATCATTAAGTACCCTAGGGCAAATTTTTAATTAAAAAAATCATTAGGGTGGTAATATCTTCCAATTTGGAATCGTCATTATAGAAAACCTCACTATACAGTGGTAGGTCTAAAGCTCACTAGACTTTAGACTCTTCTCCAGTGCTCTGGAGTTTGAGGATGGCCAACATTTGTGGTAGTCCTGAGAAACTGTTGCTTCATGGCATTCCCTTATCTGGGTACAGGCATGTGTCCTTCCATGAGGCCCAGGCAATGAGTTTACATTCTGTTGTTTGCACCATTCTCCCCACTCCTCCTATTTATTGCCACTTAGGTTTTTTTTTCCCCCAATTGGATTTGCCTTTTCTCTGCTTTTATTGGACTTTTATTCATTCATTCAAATGTTTTTAGATTACCTATCATGTGCCGGGAATACACCGATGCTGAGATATGAATTAAGAAGAAAGACCCTACCACTGCACTCATCGGACTGAGTCTAGACCAGGGGGTCCCCAAACATTCTTGATTATATACTTGTCAGTAAAAAAAAATGTGAGGATTCACTCTTTACTGGTATATGAAGTATGTTGTAAAACATACCCCAAAATTGGAAATTAAATAGACTTTGTTCTCATAGTGCCTGGAGAGAGTTCTCAGCTATGCCCTGAGACCCCCGCCCATTAGAGCTGACACAGAGAAAATTGAGAATCAGAAAGTTATTAAAAGACAAAGAAATGTGTGACTTCAGGGTGTTTCTTAGCCTGGTCTTATTGTTCCTTTTGTTCCTTGCAGATTGGTTTGGTGTCTGTGTCTCAATGTCACTGTCCTTATTACTTCACTGGCCTTGCTGCCGCAGCTGGTCTGCCTATCCTGAGCATCACACTTGGAGCTTTTCCCAGGGCCTACGCTTGGATGCATTTTATTTAGATCTCCATTCCCCTGCAGGCCTCCTAGCCTGCCACCCAACCTAAATAGTAATCTTTAAGATGAACTCACAGCTTTTTGGAAATAACTCACATCCTTTTCCCCCTCAGGAAGGATTTGTTCGTGTTGATCGAGATTATGTCCTCAAGTCTGCGGAACTGGCAAAAGCTGGAGGGTGCAAACATTTTAACTTGCTGTCCTCTAAGGGAGCTGATAAGTCAAGCAATTTTTTATATCTGCAAGTTAAGGTTTGTGCACATTTCTATCTTGCATATACTTTGGAGAACCCTGGCTAAGTGGCACTACAAAATAATGTAAAATGCTAACTGATACAGAAATGCATTAAATGCATTATATTATGCATTTTCTATAGTGGCAGGGACTGTTTTTTGCACGGATATGTTTAGTAAACAGGAGTGATTTGAAAGATAATTTCCAATGTCTTTCCCTGTGTTGATTATCCAGTAATCATGAAATGAGTTGTGACAGCTCTGGTCTTGAATATCAGTATGGAATCTTAGCATTAGAAGAGACTTGGAGGCAGTGATTCTTAAACTTTTCCAGAGTAGATGATATTTTAGTATTGGGTATGGCTCTTGTCCTCAAGGTATCTCTAATATGCTTGTTTGGGGATTCCCCAAGGCTAGCCCCAAGTTTGGTAATTTGATAGAAGGTCTCACAAGATGCAGTATATAGTTACATTCACAGCAATGATTTATTACAATGAAAGGCTAGGAAGCAAAGTCAGTAAAGGGAAGGAGTGTATGGAGTGAGGTCCAGAGGAAATGGGTACAAGCTTCCAAGAGTCTTCTCTCAGTAGAGGCACACATGCTTAATTTCTTCAGCAATGAGTGTTGAGAAAATGAGAGAAATTTGCCTGAGCGCCAGAGTTCAGAGTTTTGATGGGGTCAATCACATTGGCACCCTGAGCCTGGAAAATGATTATAAACTTCCAGAAGGAAAGCAAGTGTTCAGCATAAGCCACATCATTTGTACAAATAGTTTAGGTAATGTAAACTACCCTATCAGTTAGGTAATGACGGGGACACTCCTGAAATCCAAGTTCTCGGACACAAGCCAAAGGTCAACCTTGCAGGCAGAACTTTGTAAGATTAAAATAGAGTCTCAGCCCTGCTATGTTAACTCTTCTATGCACCCTGCTAATAGAGACAAAACATATCTTTGTAAAAGCTAAGAGATTTGTCCACATAAACACTTGTATGTGAATGTTCATGGCAGCATTATTCATAATAGCCCGAGTAGAAACAACCGAAATATCCATCAGCTGATGGATGAATAAAATCTGGTATATACATACAAAAGAATATTATTCGACTGTAAAAAGGCATGATACATGTGATAACATGGGTGAACCTTGAAAACATTATGCTAAAAGAGAGAGGCCCATCACAAAAGGCCACAACTTGTAGAATTCTGTTTATATAAAATATCCAGAATAGGTAAATCTGTAGAGACAGAAAGATTAATGGTTGGCTAGGGCTTGGGGGGAAGGGATGGAAGTGAGTGCTAATTGGTGTAGGGTTTCTGGGGGGGGCGGGCGAAGAAATAATTCTAAACTTAGATTTTGGGGAAGGTGGCATGACTCTGTAAATATACTAAAAAACATTAATTTTTAATAAGTTTTTTAAAAAGCTGCTCAAGATTGTGATGCATCAGGTGAGGTGCCAAATGAATGGTATGAACAGGCCAAGAAAGAGGAGAGCATACCATAAAATTCACAAGGCCTTCAGATGTCCCTGTGTCTGGCATTTCTGTTCTTGGAGATGCCTGGCATGAAAATTCATGGTTGGTTTAACGAATTTAATTTAAAGCCGCCATATAGATGTAATCTCAGTCTCTTGAAATTTGATGGGATTTGTTAGGAAGACGGTAATACAGAGCATCTGTGGGTCTTCTGACCCACTGGAACTACCTGAAAACCAAAAAAGGTGGATGTTCATCAGCCTGCAACATTAATTCTAGACTAAGGGGAGGTTATTCTTTGATGGTTGAACTCCTAACATGTTACTTAGTCTCTGGATCTGTTTTAAAATCAGTCACATGAAAGGCTGGACTGACTAGGCAGCCATCCTCTCATTCAGGACATCAACTCTCTACTGCCTGTCAGGATAAACGATCTCTTCCTTAACTTCCCAGAATCTAGAATTCTAGATAAGGATACTTACAATTATTGAGACCCGCAGAAGCAGATTATCTTCAAAACCCCAAGTTATTCCCTCTTCAGCATTACAGTAAACTGGTCTTCTTGATTAAATACTAAAATTTGGTTTTGATTAACAGGGAGAAGTAGAAGCTAGGGTTGAAGAATTACAATTTGATCGTTACTCTGTGTTTAGGCCTGGGTAAGTATTCATACTGCCTAACAGTACAGTACTGTTTGTTATGCCCCAGAAGTTAGTTTTTCTTTTTCTTTTTAGTTTTTCATTTGAAGAGGCTGACAACTAAGATATCTAAGCTATGAAAGAAGTCGACTAGAGGTGTGGATTGCTTCTCCGAAGATCATACCTTCTGGCTTTGAAGGAAAGGGTAGACCGTTTGTTGGTGGCAGGTTCAGAGTAGTCTGGAATTTCCTGGGTGGCTTTTGCTGCCTTAAAAAAAAAAAAAAAATCCTCTTCATTCACCAAATAAAACCTTTCACCCATTGTATTAATCTGTTCAGGCTGCCATAACAGAATAACACCACAGACCGGGAGGCATAAGCAACAGAAATTTATTTTCTCACAATTCTCGAGGCTAGAAGTCCAAAGTCAAGGTGCCATCAGAGTTAGTGTCTGCTGAGGCCTCTCTTCCTGGTTTGTAGATGGCCTTCTGTCTGTGTCCTGACTTGGTCTTTCCTCTGTTGCACGTGGAGAGGTATCTGATATCTCTCCCTCTCCTGCAAGGATACCAGTCTTGTCCAATCAAGATCCCACCCTTATGACCTAACTTAATCTTAATTACCCCCCATAAATGCACTGTTATCAACTACAACCACACTGGGGATTAGAGCTTCAACATGAATTTGGTGGGTTGGGCACAGTACAGTTCAGAGCACCCTCTATGGTCTGAAGACAATAAACCATCTCTTCCTCTGCTTTTCTTTTTCTCTTTAGAGTTCTACTGTGTGACAGGCAAGAATCTCGCCCAGGGGAATGGTTGGTTAGGAAATTCTTTGGCTCCTTACCAGAATCTTGGGCCAGTGGGCACTCTGTGCCAGTGACAACTGTGGTTAGGGCCATGCTGAACAACGCAGTGCGCCCAAGCGGCGAGAAGAAGGAACTGCTGGATAATAAGGTCATCCATGACCTGGGGAAAGCCGATAGCTCTCTCACGCCATGACCACGCTGGAGAAATGCTTTCTACTGTAAAGCTCAACACCCGCCACCTCACTGGTACTTTTCAGGGACCAAAAAAAGTCAGTGTGCTTCACCAGTCTCAGCTGCCCAGATCCAATCAAAAATTACTGTGTTCTGCACCAGCAGTTCAGAGCCTGGTCAGACGTATGGATACATCACCCGGGGAGCTTTCAAAAATAGAGATTCGTAGGCTCTACCTCTAACGTCTGAAGAAGAATCTTCAGGGTATAAGGGCAGGAATCTGTTGGTTTTTTTAAAGCTTCCCCTAGTGGTTCTGGTGCCACTGGTGGGGCGGCCTGCTTTGAAAAGCTGCTCTGCAGCCAGAGTAGCAGCACAAACCTTATCTATTATGCAGATGATCTCTATTCTATTCTAAAATTGTCATTTGTGTCTTTGAGTAACCTGCCGCCGACTGCTGTATCTGTGTCAGTGGGCATCATGCCTTACTACTTCTTTACAATGTATAATAAAAGTCATTATATAACCGAGCTTGTATAATTCCTGGGAGAACTAAATATAGGAAGGAAGATAAATGGACAAGTCCTGGGTGATCGTTAGAAAATGTCCACGTATCGGTGGTAATGTGCAGCGTTTTGGCCAGTGGGATGATATAACAGTGCTAGTGTTTACCCGGTGCTGGCTAAGTGCCAACCTATGCACATGCTCTCTGTCCTGTAACCCTCCACAATTCTTATAATCCTGATGGGTGCTACTATCATCCCCATATCTTAGATGGGGAAACTCAGGGCCCAAAGCTGAAGACCTGAAGCTAGGCTATGGCAAAGCCAGGATTCTAACCCAAGTCAGCCTGACCCATAGCTTGTATTATTTTTAACGACTCTGCAAAAGCCTCCGGTATCTGTGTATTTCCAGGAAGTTCCAGTTAACAGTGACTGGATGAGTACATGCTATGGATGAATAAAATTGAAATATTTGTTTTCTTTTATAGGGTTTAGGATCCCAGTAATGATTAACCACAAAATGTTCACATAGCCATTAGAAGTGTATGTCATGGTGCCACACTTCAAAAACTACAGAAAAGGAAAGATACAGAAGGAAGGGTCAAAGTCAAGAGGAGTACACAGTGTTAATTTCCATCCAGGAACGAAGGATAATGGTGAAACCCTGTCTTAACCTCTGTGCTGAGGGAAACAGTGATTTGAATGATTCAGTCCATTTTTACAGGGTCTACAGTATGCCACGTACATTTCAAGCTTCAGTGGACACCAGACGATAAAGGCCATTCCCTTTAATTGGGGGTGTATATCTGTAGAAGGGATTGGACGTTCCCATTGTCAGTCACCCCGGAAAGAGACATATTTTAGGAAGGGGTGGGGTCGGGCGCCTGGGTGGCTCAGTTGTTAAGCCTCTGCCTTCAGCTCAGGTCATGATCCCAGGGTCCTGAGATCCAGCCCCACATCGGGCTCCCTGTTCCACGGGAAGCCTGCTTCTCCCTCTCCCACTCTCCCTGCTTGTGTTCCCTCTCTCGCTGTGTCTCTCTGTCAAATAAATAAAATCTTAAAAAAAAAAAAAAAAAGGAAGGGGTGGGGTCTTAGGATGTGGACTTTAGAAGGGAGATGGAACATTCCTCCTGCCAGGCAGGGTTCCTTTGGGCCTGGACTCTGAAGAGCCTTCGTGTTTGGGTGATAACAGGCATGGGTTCCAAGGAGTGAGGCATGAGGCGAGGGGACCCTATAGGGACATCCTGAGGCCTGTGGGCTCTAAAAGCTACCCACAGTGGCTAATTTTAAGTTATCCTCTCTATGTTATTTTCTTACCCACAAAACCTTCTGTCAGGTCACGTTCAACTTCCTATTCTGGTCTCAATAGTGAGATGGGATGTCACGGGTAGGGTCTGTCTGTGTTCATCTTTGGATTAGAAAGGAAAGTGGCTCCCTCCCAAAACCAGCATCGTGGTGAGACAAAAACTTAAAGGGACAAGATTCTGGCTCAGTCACCCTCCTAGACTGTGTGTTATTTACTTTAGTGTGTTAACATCGACTGACTGGGTGTTACAAAGGAACTGAGCAGATATCCCTCCAAATGTTATACACACAGGGAGAAGGTGGCCCATGCTGGAGGAAGAGTTTATGTTGGAAGGATAAAGCAAAAAGGTGGATGGGCCCAGGTACCAGAGGCCTTGAATTATTTAATTCAGCATCCTGAATGCTTCCTAAGCACTCCTGGACACACAGGCAGTGTGGATACATCAGGGAACAGTAAGTTTAACCTATTGGAGCCAGCAGCTATTCTGGCAATATAAGGACAAATATTCAAAACTAATACTTGATACATTCTGTCCTCTACAGATAAGAGAGAGGAGTACATTCAGAAGAGTTGAGCAATATAAGGCATCATTTTCACTCAGCAAATTTACCAAGTACCTACTATGAGTTAGGCCATCTATTATGTGACAGAGAAATGAAAGCAAAGAGACAAGGCCCTTTGAGACAAGGCACAGCGTTGGGGGTAAAACCAAAAAAAGAAAAAAAAAACAAGCAAATGGTACATGCTCAGTAAGAAACTAACAGAGGGCTGCTGGAAGGACAGTGGAAACTTGTTGAGAAATGGTGGTTTGTATTTGTAGAGCATTCTTAGCAAAAGCCTTGAGGTGTGAAAATGATTAAAGGCTGGAGGGTGGGTGAAGGGTTGGGTTGACATGGAAGTCAGGCAGGGTTATGTGGAGCCTGGTAGGCCAAGGTAGTCAATTTAATTGGATAAACATATGCCAGTCTCTGGAACTAGAGCTTGGTCAATTACCTACTGAAATTACTGCTGCCCGCTCCCACCTAACAAAGCATTCTGTGGTTTGAGTAGATGTTAGGAAGGGGAAAAAAGGCATGAAGCACGCAATGTTTGTGTTTTTCCCACCCAGCAGCCATTATGTCACTTTCTAAACGTATGGAAGAGCATCACTCCGTCGCTTAACCCAGCAGGTCAGCTGCTTCCCATTGTTTAGGATAAAGATAACCTTTAGCTGACCTGCTGCTTCCCATTGTTTAGGATAAAGTTAACACTTGACGTCTAAGCACTTTACATGTATTAAGTCATTTTGTCCTTAGAGTGGCTCTGTGGCTAGTGCGGTTATTATCCTTGTTTTGTAGGTGAGGAAGTGGAGGCGGTGAGAGGTCTTGATGTTGCTCAAGATCAGAGTGACAAAGTGACAGACATAGGATTCAGACTGAGTAGGTTGGATCGGAGTCCATGCTCTCACTTAACCACTGCACTTTAAAGACTAAAATCCTTAAAACAGTCCTCCAGGCTTTGGCACTTATGTGTGCTCTGTACCCCCACACTGGCTCCTGCAGTCTTGTCTCCCCACCCTGCTGCACCCCAAGGGAATCAGGGAGCCCAGGAACCAGAGTCGAGTCTCAGGCCCTTGCTTGCGCTCCGTTTCTCCGCCAACAGAGGGCGCCGCGGGTAGTCCGCCCCCTCCACTAACGGCCTATTCCTCGAATAAGAGACGCACAGAGGGCGCGGAGCCCATCGCAAAACCGCTGGGCGCCTGCGTCTCTGGGCTCAGGGGCGCAGGGGAGGGCCTCCCGCTAAAACCTGCCGCAGCGCGAGGAGGAGACAAAAGACACATCAAGGTCTGCGGCGTTCGGTCCAGCTTTCAGCGCCTACTCGGCGCGCGATACATCAACCTTGCCGCTGGCGGAAGCGGAGCACCGGCTCCCGCCCCGCCCCCAACTCACGTGACCAACAACCACGGCCTCGAGGCCGGAAGCGCTTCCAAGCCGGCGCGCGCGCGTTCTCGCGTTTGTTGGCGACACTCAGGCTCCCCGAGTTCCGTCCCTGCCTTGCGCTCGCGCTCGTTCGCAGGGTTCCGGGTCCGGCTTGCTCGGCGGCGGCTGCGCGCACGCTGCCCAGCCGGGTCCCCGCCCCCAGGCGCGCGAGATTCCGGGGCAACACAGCCATGTGCTCGTTAGCGTCGGGCGCTGCGGGTGGGTATCTCCGACCCTTTAGCGCCGTGTTCGCCCGGCACGCAGGCCGCCGGGCGGGAGAAAGACCCTCCCCTCCCGGCTGCGGTGCGGGACGGTGGCCTGGCTGGGAGGGTAGGGGAGGCGCGGGCGAGGGCCGCGGGGGAGCGGGAAGGAGGGCAGCGCACCCCCTACCCCGCTCCTCGTGCGCCCGGCTCGCACTGGTGTCCGTCCGGGGCAGGGCTAATCGTTTGCGTGTGCTAGGCGGCCGGGGCGCTGTGGCGGACGAGGACGACCTGCCGGAGCTGTCCGACAGCGGTGACGAGGCCGCCTGGGAGGACGAGGACGATGCTGAGCTCCCCCACGACAAGCAGCAGACCCCCTGCCTGTTCTGTGACAGGTTCGTCTTCCTCAGTGCCACGCGCCACCCGTAGGGTGCCCGGGCTCCGTGGGGCCGTTCGTCCGAAGTCCAGCCCGAGCGGCCTGCCCGCGAATCCTTGAACGGGTGGTGTGGAGTGAGGGTTTGTTGAGAAAAGGAGGAAGCACAGTGCTGTCGAGGGAAGAGCCATGAACTGGAAGCCAGGTTAGGCTAGCTTCTCTTCCACAGGCCTCAGTTGCCCCTTGTGTGAAATCTGAATCCGTGGTTCCCAGACCTAGTTGTGCGCCCTTGTCACTTGAGACTTGAAAAAGATGCTGAGGCCTGCGCCACAGCCCTCCTAAATCAGGGGTGGGGCCTAGGAACCTTCTCTTTTTATAAAGGCATTTTCTGAGGTGATTCTAACGAGGAACAAGTTTGCCAGTCACTAAACCACATAATCCCTCAGGACCCTTCCAGCTTTATCATTCTATACTTCATTAATGAGTACCGAGCTTCTCAGCTGTAATATTTCCACTGGAGCCGTCTGAAGAATCACCTTAGGTAGGGGCTCCCCACCCATTGAAGGGAAAGGAATTGATGCCTTTTTCACTTAGGAAAAAGACGATGCTATCAGTAATTTGTTCAAGGTCACAAAGCTGTGGTTTGTCTTATATCCAAATCCATGTTTTTTTTCCACCTAAAATTCTGCCTCTTCATCTCAGTAAGCTTTAACTTTGGTCGACTTTCTGGACAGGTGGGCGTGAAAGAGTCCTGCTTGGCATTGGCCAGTGTTACCTGAATAAACATTTTCCAGTTGCCCATAAATCTGGGCATGGTGCTGATTGGTGGTGTATTAGTTCCTCCTGATTGTCATTGTTCTCGCATGTAGCGCCCTTTGCATAGGTACAGAATGTCTCCATATACACCAGTTGTCATAAAATAATATTTTTTGAGCATCAGGGATGTACTTCTTTGTAATAGGCTAAGTACAGCAAAGTAAACATTTGTTGAAAACTAACTGCTGCGTATGGGCTGGGCGTACAGAGGTATGCAGCTCCTCCTCTGTGTATTCCTACCTTAAGTATCCTTCAGTTTTGCAGGTCACATAATAGAGAGGCTTGGTCCTCACAATGTCTGTAACACAAGTACTTTCGGAACACTACAAGATCACTTTGGGAATATGCCACCTATAAAAATTACATTTTATGCTTTATTTCTAAAAGGAGTCTGAGCTGTCACAGTTCAAAGCCTCTGGAAGCAGCATTGACACAGAGCAGAAAAGAATCTTCTGTAGGGAATTTTCATATCGAGAGAAACAATCTATCAAAGGGAGTTCTCTTCCTTAAAAGCCTTTTGATAAATTCAGTGCTGCTATTTGGCAAATAAATTAACCTTGACATTTAAAATGTAGTTAGTGTAGGGTGTAGAACGGGACTCAGAAGTACTGATTCCCTTTAGAAATGCTGGGTCCCTCTCATCTACAGGTATGTTTGTTTTTTCTTAATTGGATATAAAATAGGAATCAGCAGAATGGGGGATACATATTTAACATGAAATCAATATTTAGACTTTTGAGGGAACTATTTCATAAAGTTATTATTTGATTTTTCAGGTTATTTACATCTGCTGAAGAAACGTTTTCACACTGTAAGTCTGAGCATCAATTTAATATTGATAACATGGTCCATAAACATGGTGAGTATTTTTTAGAATAAAGAGAATTTTAGTTGTGAAATTTAAGTTCAAACTTTATATTCTTCCAGATCTTTCCTTTCCTACACAAGCTCAATGTAGTGAAAAATATAACAGCAACCTATCTTACGAAGTTGTTTTGACAAGTAGCCTTTGAGGGAGGACTAATTATAAGTCATTCTTCTAGATGAGATTCACTATATTTAAGATTATATTGACCACAACTAAAAAGGAAAAACAACCTTGGCATGTGATTGCATTTTTATCATATTAGAATTAGGGAGAGCAAGGATGGAGGTGGACTTTGGAAAAGGAAGTGGGTCATTGTGAAAAAAGCTTACCAGGTCGAAGCATAACATGAACTTCAGGGCATACAGGGTTGAGTTTGGCAAGAGTATAGAAAAAGGAGTGATGAAGTTAAGGTGATGAACAAAATATTTAGATGATTCTTTTGAAACTTGCATTTGAACATACTTCCCTTATAATTAAAGTCTTCTTCTTTAAATGGATGCAGAAGAGTTACACGATTCCACTAAAATTAACTAAATACAGAATTGGTTTTTTTTTAGTCCCTATATTTGCTATCAACTAGAAAAGACATTAAATATGTGATAAAATGTGTTTATAAATCAAATTCAACCGCAACTGCTTTTGTAAGACATGAATGACTTACTGGGTTTTTTTATGTGCATTTTTAAACTGAATTGGAATCCTACCTTAAATATAATTCTGCTTTTGTAAGACATGAATGACTTACTGGGTTTTTTTATGTGCATTTTTAAACTGAATTGGAATCATACCTTAAATATAATTTTGTAATTTTTTTTCACTTAATAGAGGTTTTTGTATGCTGTTGTGCATATAAAACATTTTTAAATGCTGTTATGTTTCTTATGACAACATTTCTCACAACAACTAATACCCAGTTGGTTAGATAGCCTGTTGCTTTTCCTTGCTTTAAACAGTGCTTCATTTCTGGAAAGAGAACAAGCCTCATTGTTTTTTAATTTATATCATTTAACTTCATGTAAAAGCTAGTATACTTTATATACTCCATGTCCAGGCAAAATTGTAATTTGGTAGGCACCCTAAATGTAGGGAATTTAGAGACTTCTGGCTCCAATATCAGCTGCCAAATACTTGGTAAAATCTACAACCGAATTTTCCTGATTTGTTTTGTTCTTACAAATGAGGATTTGAATTCTAAAAAGTAATTTCCTCCTTTTTAAAAATGCAAGAAAAACATTAAAAACTGTTATCCATGTGGCTGTTTCTCAATTAAAATTTTCAGAAGTATTTAAGTCACTATTTCTAGTTCTTAATAAGAAATTCAAAATATTTTTAAGTTGTAGGTTAGAGGTTATTATCTTACCAGAGAAGCCTCTATAGAATAGGTCAGTTAAACAAAACTCATATTAAAATAGGTGAATTATCTTTTTTTTCCCCATTAGGACTTGAATTTTATGGATACATTAAACTAATAAATTTTATTAGACTTAAGGTAAGTCGGTAGCTTAATTTACAATTTTGTTTGGAAACTAAAATACCACAGTGACTATTGGTGTGTTGATTTTAGAAGAATACAAAGAACTATATAATCCTCATATTGGGGGAATCCTGGACTTTAGGAACTAGTACAACATACAGCACCAAGTAAATGAATACACACCATGCTTAGTAAAGTTATCATTTTTAACTGTGTCCCAGAGGTGAATTGATTTTATGTGCAAAAGTAATTCAGTGTCAGGTAATACTGATACCCAATATTTCCCTAAATCAGAAATAATTTCTAGTGTGATTTCAAGTACTGTGGTTGCCTTCTTGTTCTATGTTTTAAATACTTAGTCCTTTTTTCTCTCCTGTTCTAATGAATGTTTATGATGCTACTTCCCCCAAATCCAAACAATAAAAAAGTATGTAAAATCATATTGCTTAATCTAAGCAATCATCCAATCAGGTTAATGAAATGACAGGTGAACATAGACTCCTTAAATAGAGATTTTATGTGAAGTAGACATGATTCCTTTTTGGGGGGCTTAATTTTCCTATTTTTTCCGGGGCGGGGTTGTGATTATATGCAATGAAAAAACATGCAATTAATTTTACGTCCAGAATCCTACAGTTGAGTATATGAATTCCATATACAACCCAGTGCCTTGGGAGAAAGAAGAGTATTTGAAGCCAGTATTAGAAGATGACCTATTACTTCAGTTTGGTAAGATGAACATACTGGGTCTACTTTAACATAGGGTCATTTGTAATGGCAAATCGTGGTTAAGTTTTCTAAGAAAATATATCGTCTCCTTAATTCTTTAAAGACCTTGCTAGGTAGTTGGTTTCAATAGCAAAGTTAAGTTATTTAAGAACTGATAATTACACTGACCATTACTAGAGAGAAATTTAGAAATACGAATTTCTTTACTGTGTACTAGATGTTCTGAAACATCGGGATACTTGAGAAAATAATTTTTAGTTGTAGACTAATTTTTCTACTAAAATTGACTAAAATTTTAATTTAGTTAAATTAACTAAATTTTTAATTTAAATTAACCAAAATTTTTAAATCTACTGATTAAAAATAATTTTATTTTTTTATTTTTTTCTGCTTCAAAGTAATTTTAAAGTAGATTTAATAATATTTGCTGCTTTTGTCTGATATATTTAGATGAGATAATTGATTTTTTTAAGACATCTAATTTACTGAGTTTTTTTTTTTCAAGATTTTATTTATTTATTTGACAGAGACACAGCGAGAGAAGGAACACAAGCAGGGGGAGTGGAAGAGGGAGAAACAGGCTTCCTGCCAAGCAGGGAGTCCAATACGGGGCTCAGTCCCAGGACCCTGGGATCATGACTGAAGACAGATGCTTAACGACTGAGCCATCCAAGCACCCCTGAGATTTTGTTTTGATGCAGAACAGATTCCACTCAAATTTCCATGGGCTTACCTGCATACACTAACTCTATAGCCTTCCTTGTGTCAGGGCCACTCTCATTTCTTGACTATAGCTTTCTTACTTAGTTATTTATTCTGTGCATTTGCTCATTCCCTGTTTTACTCTTTTTAAGATTTATTTATCTGAGAGAGAGAGAGAGAGCAAGTGTGTATACGCAAGTGGGTGGAGAGGTAGAGGGAGATAATCTCAAGCAGACTTCCCCTGAGTGTGGAGCTTGTGGTGGGGCTTGATCCCAGGACCCGAGAGATCATGACCTGAGCCAAAATCACGAGTCAGGCTCTTAACTGACTGAGCCACCCAGGCACCCCAGCTCATTCCTTATTGAACAGGGATCTTGTGAAAATTCTTTTGGCTTCTTATAGATACTTTATTGTTATAATTTATCAGGGTTAATTATGCTTTTTTTCCCCTTATTTATATTATCTTTCATGTTTCTTGTGTCAGGTGAGGTAGAGGGTTTGCTCTCTTCAGGTCAGTGAGACCATTCTGAACGGACATGTACCTTCACATACAGAAGTTTGACAATGTGGAGTTGAGCAGTTCTCTGATTAGTGAGAACTGTGGAGACCTACTCATTTCCTTGAGAAGGACCATCATTAAGTTGTGTGGCAGTGCGATGTAGTAGTAAGGACCTTAATGTAGGATTCAGGAACTGTGTGACCCTGGACAGAGCTTTCTGTTATTAAGTTTTCATCTGAGATTCTTTCTGGCTCCAAAATTTGGTGAGTCCCTGGTTGATTCTTTCTTGTTTTTACAATTTCTCTCTAATTTCATTTCTCCCAAGAGTGATCAAAGTGATCTCGTTGATAAATGACAGAGTGCCCACTAAGTGCTCTCCATGACTTCCTAAATTCAAAATCATTTATTGAACACTCACAGGATGAAAGTAGTACGTTAAATGCTTTAGAAATGTAAAGAAATGAATCTTTCCCATAGGGAGCCCACAGTCTTAAGAGTGTTTTGTTTTTAAACGCCTATCTTGTATTATGAGGTCAAATATGATAAATTTCGTGAGAAGTAGAAAAGGTAGTACTGTTCAGAAGAGGAAGAGGTTATTCAGATCAACAGATATTGAATGTTGTGTCCTGGTCACTGTGGGCACAGATCGGTATCGAATCTAATTCTTCAGTGATTTTTAAGTTAATTTCTTTCAGCCTTAATTTGTGAAAAGGTGATAATGACACCTACCTTATAAAATTGTTGCAAAGATAATGCATATTAGCACAGCACCTGTCAGAGGGTAAGTGCTTAATAAAGGAGAATTTATTGTTATTAGTAAATGAATAAGGCCTACAGGAGTTTGGATGAAGAAGCCATGATTGCAATCTGGAACACTTAAAGAGGCCTAGTAAAAGAAGGAGAACTTGAACTGGGCATGTCCTGGAGTGCACTGCCTGCCTTCTCTCAAATAGTCTGTGCTCCTAGCCCTTGGTGGAGAGAGATGGAAGAGAAAGTCATTGTTCTCTTGGCTCCAAGCTTGATTACTGACCATTGCACCTCCACTGCCTTTCAGTAAATATCTATCGAGCATCTGCTAAGTATTAGGCTTTGAGGATTTAAAGATGATTGAATTAATAAAGGAGATAACTAAGAAAATAGGCAATGCAAGTACAGTATAAAGGGGGACAAGTAACTTTACAGGGGAGAAACCTGGCAAACACTACCGTAGCCAGATAATCACATCAGCGATAAATCATGTTGATATTATCAACTCTTTATATAAATGTGATGAGAATGGCACTTTCCCTCTAGTCTTCCTCCCCAAACCAATAACCTCAGTCTAACCATGAAAAATCATCAGACATACAAAGTAAGGGTCATTCTACAAACTACCTGACCAACACTCCTCAGAAAACTGTCAAGATCATCAAAAACAAGGAACATCTGAGAAACTGTCATAGCTAAGAGAGGCTTAAGGAGACCTAACTGAATGAATTATAGTATCCTGGATAGGATCTTGATACAAAAAGGGGGTGTTAGGGAAAAATTAATGGATACGCACTTACTTTTTAACACAACAGTTTCACAGATAAGAATCTATTTTGAAGGTACCCCTCCAACATTCTGAAAATTCATGTACACAAATTTAGTCAGTATAGCATTGTAATTTCTAAATATTGACAACAATTTAAATGCTCATACATAGGAGAATAGTTGAGTAAACTCTGGTATATCCACACCATCTATTAAAAAAAAAACCCAAAGATCTCTGAACTGATAGAGTGATATCCAAGACATACTGTTAAACAAGAAAAGGCAAAGCTCAAAGGACTATCTATGGTATGATATTCTCTTCATGTAAGAAAGAGGGATTTGAGAAAATGCATGTATCTGCTTACTTGTACAAAAGAAATACAGGAAGGATAAACTAGAAACTAAAGAGAGTAGTGACTTGTGGAATTTAGTGGGACAGATACGGAGAGAAGGGCACATTGGGGTTGAGGTAACAGGGATAACGAGGGAGTGGCGTTTCTCTGAGGATCCCTTTTGTATAGCCCCGACTCTTAGGACTGTAGTAGTATTTCTCATAGCCTTCATGTAATAAAAACAAACAACAAAACAACCAGGTTGTGTGAGGGTAGTAGTGGTGCAAAATGGAATATAAACACTAACAAATGAACTCAACTATATTACAAAGGAATAATGTAACTGCTGAAGGGGGTGGCAAAGGAAAGAGCTGTTTGAGTAACTAAAATCTTGACTGGATATTGTGCTGAGGCTCCAGGTAAAAAGACTACATAAGTGCTGCAATCTAGTCAGTAAAGGTGTTTCTCGCAGGGTATGTATAAATAGCAATTCTGGGACTACGTATTGTCTATAGTAGCATGGACAAGTAAGTAAATATATTATGGATAATAAGAGGTAGCTTTCTTACTGTTGGAGGAGGTTTCAGATACAGGAAGTACAGAAGGATGAAATGAGTCCTATGGTGATAGATTGGGATTGGAGATATCAGTATAAATTCACAGTTTTTAATATACATACAGATAGATACAGAAATATAAGTGTCTGTGCATGTGTGGGTTAGTATATACACATGTATTTCCTAGCTCTGTTGAGAGAGCCTAGAAAAACCCCAGTAGCAATGAGTATGCCTATTGCCCAGATTTTAACACTATTGTCCAATAAAAGGAACCAAGGCTCTTTAGAAAAGTGATTGATTCCATGGATGGTGCAGGATGATAAAAGATGAGTCTGGAACAGCTTATGCCACAAAGTAAGGAAGTACTTGAAAAGATAGGGAGGGGGACCTTACACAAGAATACAGGAGCCAACCTGAAGGACTCTTCATGGCCACAGCTGGAGTAATTTGAGCAACACAGAAAGTGATAGTATTTGGTTTTAGCCCATAGGATAGAATAAATATCCATGGATCCATACTGACATAATCAACTAAATGAATAAACAGAGAAGGAGCAGCTCGAACTTAGAGTAAAATTTTCATTAATAAATATAGAAGGGAAGAGAGAAATAGAAAATCACCATTAGGCAAACACCATAGTAATAACTTGCAGAAAAGATCCACCAATGGAGGGGCATCTGGGTGGCTCAGTTGTCACACATCTGCCTTCAGCTCAGGTCATGGTCCCAGGGTCCTGGGATTGAGTCCCGCATTGGGCTCTCTGCTCGGCCGGGAGCCTGCTTCTCCCTCTCCCACTCCTTCTGCTTGTGTTCCCTCTCTCGCTGTCTCTCTCTCTGTGTCAAATAAATAAATAAATAAAATCTTTAAAAAAAAAAAAAGGATCTACCAATGGATGCTAAGATTAGTGGGCAAAATTTAAGATGAAACAGGATTTGCATAGTTCAGAGTATCTCCCCAAGAAATTTAAATACAAAGGAGATGTTAACTTTTCCAGGAGACAATACCACAACTGAGTGATCAAGGTTAACATCACCATTAAGTTCTCTTGGCACCTTGGTGAAATGCACTCAGGGTATAACATCATTTTTCTGCTGTTCTTGCCAAAAATGTGTAACTTTATTCCAATAATGAAAAAACATCAGCCAAACCCAAGTTGACGGACTGACTACAAAATCAGTACTCTACAAAAGTGTCAGATACAGTTCTTGGGTGCAGTGTTCTAGAAATAGGTAGTTAAAGGTGCTGAATATTTTAGTGTTCCGATCTTTTATATGTTTCTGAATTTTTCTAATTCATCATTCGTTGATAGGGGTGTATTTACATTTCTGTGACTGAAGAATTGTCTGTTTTTGCCTTTTAATTCTATCAGTTTTTGATTTTGTGAGGTTTATACTCATTTATAATTGTTATGTCTTCTTGATAAATTGACTATCCTTTGTGGTAGTTCTCAGCTGCCAAAATGAAGTATCCACGTGATTTGAACCTCCTGAGACAGAATGTAGATGTGGAAATTCATCTTCCTGAATATGGTTTAGGACTTTGAATTAGACTTTTGATAAATTATAGTTATGGATCTTAATGTTGACTGAATCCTTTGTCCTTTTCAACATTTAATATATATGATTATCTACATTATTAGTGTTGAAAGTTTTTACTCTTATTGCAGCAAAAAGCAAACAGAAACTTTCTAAAACAAAGAAATCAGTTCCTTTGTTCAGTTCTGATCTGTAATTTAAACTAACAAATTGGCTTATAAACAGTTTGAAGAAGTTTGAAAACAAGATACATAGAGTTGTAGTAAGAAGTAGAAAATACGGTGTACCGTCCTTAATGTATTTTGTTGTTCTCATTAATTTTTGGTGAATTAAATAGTGAATGAATCTATAGTTTTTTTTTTAAAACAGAGACTCGGCGTTCTGTCAGACTGATAGAGATTAGTGGCATACCATACTACTGCTTTCAGAAGTTTGACTTAGGCTCTAGTCTCTAAGTTATAATATTCTCATGTATTTGTTAAGCTTATTAGTTCTTTTTTCTCAACTCTATTTAGAAGTGTCACAACTAAAAACTGAATAAGAAAAAAAAGCCATGTTTCTCCCAGTACTGTACTGAAGAGAAAATATATCCACATTGTTTTTACTGCTTTAAGTTGATCTGAAAGTTAATTGGACTGGTTAATAGACACTGGGATTTTGACCACAGTCACTGACTCCATATATTAACTTCTGTTTGCAGAGTTATGAGTTCTACAGTGGAAGTTAATGAGTTTATACATAGTGAAATTAAAGTTAAGTCAAGAACTTTTAATATTAGGAATTAGGATATCAATAATATCAGCAATAAGACATCGGTGTATAGATTGTACTACCCTTTACCTAGGATGAATAAGTTACTGAATGTATAGAATTCTTTATGTACACACTGTCCTTAGTGAATATCTAAATGTAATACCTGTTATTCTATAAAGACCCAGAGTCTGAGAAGGGACCTTGTGTAGTGGCAAGAATATGAGCTAGGAGGGCAGGCGTGGGTCTGTATCTTAGTTTATTCATTCAATAGCCAAATGACTTTGGGCTACTCACTTAATTTCTCTGAAATTTATATTTCCCATGCCTTAAATTAGGGATAAATACTTACATCTTAGGTTTGTTTTGAGGAAGAAACGAGATGCAATGTGTGTACTTGAAAGAAACCTGGTGATCAGTACATATTAGGGCTTTTTCCTTTCACTTTTTTGTTTCTTCCTGCGTTTGGTTCAGTATAATTAATGCTTTTATATATGGTTAATTTAGCCTCCTAATGAAAAACTTTTGACTGTCAGCATGCTCTTTAAATGTAAATGGAAGCAGTCTGGATATTAAAGATTTATTTAATTAGAAGTACTTTTACAAATATTTCTCAGTTGGCTGCATAATAGGCACTTAGTATATATTGATAACATGTTTATGTTTGCTTCATTGTCAGAAGATGGCCTGATAATAATGTCCATTTATTTCTTTAGATGTAGAAGATCTTTATGAACCAGTGTCAGTGCCATTCTCATACCCCAATGGACTCAGTGAAAACACATCTCTTGTTGAGAAGTTGAAACATATGGAAGCCAGGGCACTGTCTGCTGAAGCTGAATTAGCTAGAGCACGTGAGGATCTGCAAAGAATGAAGTAATTTATCAATCTTAAAGAAAAGTAGTTATTTAGAGCCCAAAAGTAATGCCACTAATAATAAGGTGGAATGTGGTAAAACTTTTCATGTACTGGAAAGCACAATGTAGGTATTTAATTTTAAATTTATTTTAAATTAATTAATATGCAACATTTTCATATGTTATGTAGTTGATTAACAATAAAATTTTGTGGTTTTACTTGTTCTCACATACTTCTTTATAATTACTTTTGTACTAATGGTTATTGTTCTGGGAGTGTTGTCCTCTTGAGTGCTTTTGTTCTTTGGTATTGCCTTCCTTTGAACTACTCTGTATCTAATAGATTTTTCCATTTGCTTTTTTTCTCCTAGGCTTTTAAAGGGGAGTAATTAATATTTTTTAGGGTTGGGGACAATACAGGGTTGAAATTTTTGTTTTTAAAGAATCAAAGTATAATTACGTAGTACTTAATTAGAAAACCAGATACATAGGATGGTTTTCTCCAGTGAGTAAATTAGCCTTCTTCTGGCTTATTACTTCACAGAATTTAATGTGCATATGAATCACCTGAGAATTTGTTAAACTGTACATTCTGATGCAGAGGTCTGAAATAGGGCCTGAGATTCTGCATTTCTACCAAGTATAGCTTTAGCTGTTGGATTTGTAAGTTGGTTGCCATTCCCTCAGTGCCCATTTGATGGTTTGCCAGAAGGTCCAGCAGGGAACATAGTGTAGCTGATTGTGGTTCCCTTTCCCCATTTTGAGATTTTATGCTAGTTAATCTGATAAACAACGACAACTCTACTATCTGCCTCTTTGCATTTCTCCTCCATGTATACATTATAGATTCTTAATATGTTGTGATCAGAGAGGGAATTGAGCTTTAGAGCAGCAGTGGGTGGTGGTGGTGTATGTAAATAATTCTCAATTTGGGTCAACTTTTTGTCCATATAACCCTTCCATGAAATACGGTTTCAAAGAATATTAATAGTGTTGAAATATACCACATTGATCAGCTGCTAAAATAGGATTTTAGAACAATAGAAATAATAAAGTTGAATAAAGATAATGTGATTTTGTTCAGTTGGAATATACAAACAGCTATAATCTTCAGTTGGCAGTGTTTTTGTGGTTTGCAGAGGGAATGTTTACATACGGGTTTAAATATGCTGTTGCTTAAGATCCAGCAGGGGGAGCCTTCAGTTCCTTAAGATAGAATGTTGTGCTGGAAGGCTCATCCCACTGCATACCCCACTCCCTCCCCTTTCCTCTCCCTCAACCTCTAGCCTTTCCTCTTTTCATGGTCCAGTAAACCTGTCTCAAGGGTGTATTTCAAATTGATTACAGACAATTTGCTCAGGATTTTGTGATGAACGCAGATGTCAGAACCTGCTCGTCATCTACTGCCATCGCAGACCTCCAGGAAGATGAGGATGGTGTTTATTTCAGCTCATACGGGCATTATGGGATACATGAAGAAATGCTGAAGGTTAGAAAAGAGCACAAACGCACCAAATCCATACAAAAGGAAAAAGAAAATAAAACAAGTTCTTAATATATATGCTGGGAGACCTGGGGGTTTTTTGGGTTTTTTTAGAACTGCTTTTTAAATCTCTTTTGTGCTTAATAGCACATCTTGGGTTGAAAAGACTACAGGAGCATCACAGCCACTGTAAATTCCATTTAAGATCATTAATCTTTATTATGAAATCTTTACTTTTGCTTGAAATAGAACAGTGGAAAAAACTGCTGCTGGTTTTCGTCTTCTTAAGAGCAACTATTAAATGGGAACAAATAAATTATACGTTTGCCTTTTAATGTACAGAGGGGATGCTTAATTTTAGTGTTTTAAAAAGCAGTACTGACTTCAGTTTGGGCAAATAATTTTTTGGTACAAAGTTTAATTATAAATAATCCTCACAATTGTCATGGCATAACTTTTTTACATTTGAAATCATTGATATGTAGAATTTCCTAAATTGGTCAAATCAGATTTTTAAATTTGGTTGGTTTTAATTTTTATAATGATAATATCCATATAAAATATAAGTAGATTTCTAGCTATAACTAGTAATTATACATTTGATTACGTTATTATAGATTGTAAAACAGTAAGATGTAATTTTTTAATTCGGTAAAACTAAAAATATCTATAGTTGAACAAGTGTTGGAATGTAAAAAATTTATTGAAAATATTAGATGTTCATCTCTGTGGATTTTAGATGCCCCTACCTTTTCTTGAAAACCAACAAAAAATTCGTTCCTAAATCCTTCCTCACAAGATTATTTTATTTTGGAAAGCCCTGAGACTGTGTTCCTGTGACACAGATGCGTTTAAAACACCTAGGGATATTTAATAACACGTATGTATTTTGTTGAGTCAGGTTTGCAGGATCACAGAGTGGAGGTCTGCTGATTAATAGCAATTGTAATTACTTGGGGTGTTTTAAAGTAATGTCATGTTATTTCTCTACTAATGACATGTCACGGTTGTGCTTTTTGTTGTCACTTGGGTAATGGCATAGCGTTATAAATAACAGTTATCTTATAAGTGATAAATTATTTTAAGTCCAGAGTGAGTTTGTTTAAAAGAAATTGACTTACTCTGTTTTCTTTGTTAAAATTAATTTTATTGTGCCTAGAATTTTTTTTATTTTTTTATTGTTATTTTAATCACCATACATTACATCATTAGTTCTTGATGTAGTGTTCCATGATTCATTGTTTGTGCATAACACCCAATGCTCCACACAGACTGTGCCCTCTTTAATACCCATCACCAGGCTAACCCATCGCTCCACCCTCCTCCCCTCTAGAACCCTCAGTTTGTTTTTCAGAGTCCATCGTCTCTCATGGTTCATCTCCCCCTCCGACTTACTCTCCTTCATAGAATTTTTTTTTTTTAAGGAGTTCACTTAAGCCCATGTTTGTCATTTTAAATCGCCCCATCAATTTTAATGCCTTTGGTATGGAAATTGTGTGGGTTTTCAGACAGATAAGGTTACTGAGACTCCAAGGAGATAGTACATAAAAGTATCCTAGGTACAATCATCAAGGGAATCCAGTTTGACTACTTACTTCCCAATGTCTGTTCTGGACATTTGTAGCTGTATATCCATAACTAGAACATCTTCATACCTGATGGCATATCCCTAAGTCCTTTTGACGTACATATGGATTTAAGAAGTTCCAGCTTGAAGTTTCCAGTGCTAACCTTTTCCCTTTTAGAGAATCATTTAAGAATCCCTATTAATAAAATTTTCCATGCCTCACTTCCTGTTAGCTATTACACAATGTAATTACCTCTCCTTGGTGATGACTTGATTAAGTGTTCATAGGAAAAAGGATTTATTCCATGCAAAAAGAACTATTTATCCAATTTATATTTTGCTAACTTATATACTGCGGGTGAGTAGGAAATGTTTATATCAAGCTGTTTCTTATCAAAAACAGTTCTTAGCTCAACATAATCTGTTTAAGGTTGTGCTACTACCAGAATCTCACTTGATCTTTATAAATAATTTAAAATTGAGAAACCATGAATAGGATTTATTTTTATGCTTAGAATTGGCCTTGCTTTTTATAGGGAGAGTATTTGGATTTTTAGTTAGTTAGTCTCATATTTCAATGACACTATTTTGGCATATGTTGTGATTATAATTATAAATAAAGGTACTTTGTGATCTTACTTCCTGGAGTTCAGATGAAGATAACATTTTGGAATTCCAGAGATACAGTTGATGGAAGGATGGATTACGTGAACTTTCAAAATCCTTTGCCGCTTAATCTTTCTGAAGAACAGTCATTGTTGACTAATGTTGTAGATCTGAGATGCATCACTCTCTTTTTTCCCAAGAAAAACATTGTTCATCCTGGTGAACATTTATCACAGATCATAGTACCATTAGATAATTTTTCTTTACTGCATTCTTCTCATTGTATCTCCAGCCAACTCATGCATTCCTTCCACCTTCATGAGCCTGTCATTTAAAACATACTGTCATTTATATATATAAAATTTGTAGTATATACTTTACTGTAGTCTCATTCTTAAATTTTTTTTTAACACTTGCAGGAATAATTCCATGGCACTTCACTAGTCTTAAAAAATTAGTTTGCTTCTTAGTATTAGAGCTCTGATTTTATTTTTCTTTTGTGTTTCTTAGTTTTAATAGGCTGGTGAAAAAGATAATTTTTAAGATTTCTATCACCTTGTTTTGTATTGAAGTGTTAGTGTTTTCTTAGAATACATTTTTAGAAGTGGTTATGAGTGCTAGTCTTTTATTTGCTTGCATTTTCATGTTTAGTGGTTTTTCTTTCAAAACTTCAGTTATTAAATTGAAGCTCTGCTATGTCCAAGGCACTCTGTTTGGTATACTTTGGATTTTATTGCCCCAGAGTGAGCATGTGAATGAAAGCAGATGGATCTGTAGAAAGAGCACTTATAAAGGACTGTAGTTGAGGGAGCAGCGGTGCATGGATTTAGGACAGGAGCAGTGGTGAGGCAGTGTGATTGGCGAGAGCTTTCCAAGTGACTGCCTCCTAGACTGATGTTCACCCAGCAAAAATCACTGGTTGTAATATAAGATGAGTATAAAAATGATGGATGTATGGAATCGTATATATTTTTTTAAAAGACTTTTAAAATTCATTAGTTAATATGTGTAAATTTATTTAAACATTAGATTCTTTTAGTAAGTCTTAAAATAATTTCAGGGAAAGGTTTAATAAACCTTATTTAAAATTTTGTTCATAAAGCAATTAGAAATAATTCCATCAGAAAACATGGAATTCTAAAAAAAAAAACAAAACATGGAATTCTGCAATTCCCTGTTTTTATATCCTGTAATTAAGTAAAACAACTTGGCTTTTAATTTAAGACCTTTATATGCTTTTTGCCCTAAAATTGTTTTTTGAAGGGTATAGATTGCATAAATTTTGATATCATAGCATTTGCTGTAATATTTCTTTTTACCTAGTGTGAAACCCAAAACTGGAATTCCTAATCTATTTTTATCGTGCTCATTTTATTTACTTCACAGCAGAGGCCCTTACTGCTTAATTTGCTGGCCGTATATGTCTCAACTGAAGTAATTTAAAAGGGAATTGGCTCTATTCTTGAACTAAAATAAATGTTTGCATTCAGTGCCTGTCTCAGTCACAGGTCATGTGAGACTCCAGAGTGTAGAAGTCTCAAATGTGAGCTGCAGGGCTCAAATGATTTACCTATGGGATTATAGACTTTTAAGCATCATTTCCTACTACAGACATTTCTAGAAACAAAACAGGATTATAAATCAGATAGGTGCTGATCAGTGACTTTCTTAGAAAAACCATACTCCATGTGGCTTCATTTTTTATATGTAACTGTAGCTTTTACATTCACCTGTTTTGGTTATTTTTCTCCCATGTTTTAACATAGCATTTTAACATTTAACATAGTAGTCTCCCTTTACAACATACAGGTTGTCAGGCTCTAGATTCCAGGCCCTATTTGAAGGAGCAAAACATCATGTTCAGCTTCTGTTAGCTTTAATTATCAATTGAAGTCTTGAAATGATAACGCGTGTCAAGACAAAAATTTGTACATGTTTAAGAATTTCGACCTTATCTGACTTTAAGTAATTTTCTTTGTGTGTCGTTGGCATTTCTATTTTTTCTTGTTTTCTTTTAGGACAAAAAAAATAAGCTTAGCTTTCCAAGCAAACTAGCAATATGTGATAAAATAACAAATAACTTCCTAGAAATTTTTATATTTTCAGTCTGTCCTATAAACAGAATGCTTTTCTCTACTCTAGGACAAAGTACGAACAGAAAGTTACCGAGATTTTATGTACCAAAATCCACATATCTTCAAAGACAAGGTGAGTAGCATAGGCTATAGAATTGCACATTTCATGTGGATCTTGGACAGTAGAAGTCCTCTCTTGGGTCTCATGGTGCTAGCAGTTGATTTAGTGTACTCTGGCTTTATTTCATGGAAGACTTTTATGATGCTTCTCTGTGGTGCAGAATCCTGATAGCAGAAATGCTGATTGGTGCTGCCATTCAGTGTATAGATTTTTTAAATTGAAATTCATTAATTACAGTGACATGGTTTTAGTTAAACTTTGCTTCTCCAGATTATTTTGCTTAAACCAAACTGTTGATTTACTGTGATTCCTATGAATTTCAAATGTATCAGATAAGCCCTGTACCAAAGCATACTTTTAGTGATTACTCTGGTGTGTGTTAATTAGTTAAAAATTAATAATTTTAAGAAGTTATTAATAAGTAGGGTCAAATATTGTAAGGTAGAACTTAGGTCCTTTAAGACCTCATATACCCCTTCATGAGACACTTTGTATTTTACAGTTAGTCTTAATATCATTTCAGGGTATTTCAAAGATGAAATTTCACACTGTGTTTGTGTGTGTGTTTGTGTGTGTTTGAAATTTGTGTCATTTTTCTTTCCTCCCTTATGAATTGTTTTCATTTTTTCTTCTTCACTTCCTCGTTCCCTCCCTTTCTACGTTGGCATGTTTACCTAAAAGTTCAGATTTTCTGTTTGTTCTTTCTTATTGGAAATTAGTCCACTAATTTAGTCAAAGATACTATCATTTCTGCCACATATATACCTCTGGGAATTTTTCCCCACCCTTTCCACTTAAAGAATATATATATTGACAACATACCAGGTTTTTATAATTCCCCTTTCACCTTCATTTTAAAAGATAGTTCTCCAAGGTTATTTCATAAGCTTTACGTGATACTGCAGCAGTGACTAACAATCTTTATATTTTAAAAAATTTCTTTTCCTAATTTGCATATTGTTTGGAATATAATACAGATTGGCTTTTCATTTTCCTTATCTGTTTCCCAAGAGCTGTGTTTCACTTGTGACTTAGCTGAGTTAGACAGTTGAAATTTATATGGTACTCTGATATCTTTGCCAAAGCATTACCTAACATGAAAGGTTTATGATAATATGTATTTCTTTGTATTTACTGATCCCCTGTTATAGACAAATAGGTGATTTCATTTTTAAAATCTTACTTTTTATCATTTCTTTGTACTTAGCTTTTTTGTGTGCTTTTTATATGTTTTACAGCAGAGACTAAGAATTCTTTTATGTTTGGTTTTTATAGTTACACCCAAATGCTGGAACAATTTATTTAATATGTCTGAAAAACCACTTTGTTTCCCAAGAAGCAAATATGTTACTATTAAAAATTTTGCTTTATACTTATAGTTAGACTGTATCCAGATTTTTCTTTTATTTTTTCATTAATATGTTGTAGAGAAATTAAGCATGTATTGGCCTGGGTCATTAATCCTGCCTGGCTTCTCAGGAACGAGATATATAATAATTTTAGACAAGTGGATGGATCTCTTTGGGCCTCATCTGTAAAATGAAATCATTTTAATCCCTTCTGGTTTGAAAATTTTATGATTTTTTTAAATTGTAAAAGCACTGGTTTTGAGCCATCTTTTCATAATACTTTTTGATGCAAATACTATAAGAATTTGTTAAGTGAAAGTAAGTTAGAAGTATCTTTTCCAGTATGCTTCTGAATAGACTCTTGTCTTATGATATCTAAAAATATACTGAAAAGGCACAAATATTTATAATTAGAAGATTAATCATTGAGAAATTAAGTAATTCTGAATATTTCTATATGGAATGCATCTTAGTGGATTCATAGACATACAGTCACTTTCTGCTTCTAGTTTTTAATTTGTAACGGTATTATAGAAATGTTATGTATATATGTTATACATTTTCAGACACAATACATGCCCATGGAAAATATATAATGTTTCAGTTATTTTGTGCTTTACTTACTGCTCTTACTGGAGACATTAAATCTGCCAAAGTCAGAAAACAGCTTATTAATAATTTAGGAGTATTTTTCCTTAGCAGTTTCTCTAAAATGCTTTCATTTAAGTTAATCAGTGTGTAATTAGTTTTGCTTAGCACTTATGGCTTCTCAAAAATATACTGCAATGTAAAATATTATACCTATCAATTTTTAATTCCTTAAAAAACACTTTCAGGGTTTAATTTCTGTAATTAACAGTATTAAATAATCTAGCACTTTCATATTTTTAAATGATTTGGGATACTTTATCATACTATGGCTACAGATTTAGAAAATTTACTACCATGTGTTTAAGTAGCATTTGATAATTTATATATTGCTTTCAAACACGTTGTGTCATTGTCACTGTATAGTATACCTATAACTAGGCAGGGCAGGTATTTATCTCCTTTTGCAAATGTAGATATTTGAGACCAATAGGTTAATTGACTTGCCCTAAAACAGGCAACTAAACCAAAAACAAACACTTTCCTCCTAGTCTAGTGCCCTTAACCTTGTGCCACTGCACTTGAAATACCATTATGTTAAAATAGAATGAATAATTAGGGTGGGATGCATTATTTTAATTGACATTTTTCATACTTGGGTCATACAATTTTTGTGTGCCATGATAAGAATATGTTCATAAAATTATCTTTTTTAAATGTATGAAATAACTTGTTTTCCTATGTTTTATTACCATTGTTTTTGTTTGCTTTTATCTCCATTTGGTAGACAAACTTTATACAATACTAGCTTCTATATCATATAGTGCATAGTAGAGTTTATTTTCAAAAAGATGCTTATAATGAAAAATGTGTTTCTTCCTTTCTTCTCTTCCTCCATCCCTCCCTTCTTGCCTTCTTTCTTTTATTCCTTAGTACTGTTTGAATTCACAAACCTCCTGTGGAGGCCATATGGTTTCTCAGATTTAATTTAATTTGGGTGGCACTTAATCATGTTATCACGCACTCGTAATTAATTTCTATTTGTAGTCCATTGAAGAAATTCACAGTTAGGTGCCTTCACTATGCTTTTGATTATTATCTACAGTTAAATTGATTCACTTTTTTTCTTTTCCTTTTTTTTTTCCTTAGAAAAAGGAATCAAATTCCTTCATTTTATAAAATAATGTTAGTTTATTCTGTCATCATTTTTACCTTCCTTTGATTCTGTCAAGTTTTAAGTTTTAGTTTATTACCTAATTTTGAGTAGGTGTAATAATTAATATATAATTAAAAATATTTTTAAAAATATAGCTTTAGAAGCAGATTGGCCTATGTTTGCATGCTAGCTTTACAAATTACCAGCTTTATGATTCTGGACCTGTTCCCTTCCCTCTCTCAAGCTCTCTCATTTGCAGAATGAGGATTAAGTAAGACTTTTATATATATATATATATATATATATATATATATATATATATATATACACACACACACACACACAGACACACACACACATATATGTACATATATATAATACATACACACACGTGCATATATATGCATATGTATATAAATTATGTGTGTGTGTATAGGGTTACAAAAGAACACATACTTTAACTGGAGTATATGATATATATCCCTCTGTACTTAGCTTTCTTCATTCAGCAGCTTTTCTTAAAGATGATTCCTTATTAACATTCTTTTAATGACTTACATGTCCAATGGAAGAATGTCCATAAGTTTTAATGTTTTATACTAGAAACAATTCATATAAAAGTATAAAATATTTAAATTTGTTTTTAATATATGTGAGAGTATAATAATAAGATAAATTCCTTTTTTTTTTTTAAGATTTTATTTATTTATTTATTTGTCAGAGAGAGAGACCACGCACACAAACGGGAAGGGGCAGGCAGAGCAGGCAGAGGGAAAAGCAGGCTCCCCAATGAGCAGGGAGCCCGATGCAGGGCTCGATCCCAGGACCCTGGGATCATGACCTGAGCTGAAGACAGACGCTTAACCAACTGAGCCACCCAGGCATCCTAAGATAAATTCCTAGCAGTGGACTTCCTGGGTCAAAAAAGGTTATTTATATCTTGGATGGTGTTAGTGCTGCCAGTCTGTCTTTCCATAAACGGTGTTGTGATTATTGATATTTCCAGTCACCATTGCCAAATACTGTAGTATCATACTTCTAAATTCCACACTGACTTTTTATTTTTAATTTTTAAATTTTGCAAATATCTTATTTCAGTGAAAGTTTCTCGGAATTTATCACTTATGATTGTGTTATATATTTTCCCACTTTTATGCCATATAATATTTCAAACTAATGTACTCTAAGTGCATATGCTATTATAATATTTTCTTGCTGTTATGGTTAATACATTTTATTTGTAACTTAAGAAAATGTTTTTTGTTTGCAATGTCATATAGTTTCCACCTTAAAATCCTTAACTTTTTTGTATGTTAAAGTAGTTATGTTAAAATGTGCTGACTCAACTCTAGACGGGGCACATGTACAGGAAATAGATTCTCCCTCTGAAAGCATATGGGCCTTGTCCTTCTTGAAAGGGCACGGGTTAGGAGACACAGAGTAGTAACCTTTTGACAACTTTATTTCTTCAACAAAAATCAGGTTGTTTAGATTTCTCTCCTTTGGAGTCAGTTCCAGTAAATTATGTTTTCAAGATATAATGGAATGAAGCACTCTACTCGTAACAGTAAACAATACAGAGATAAAATGCATATGAACAAATTTAAATAATATGCAGGGGTTATATGAAAAAAAGCTTTTTTTAAAAATCTGAAGGACATGATAGATGATTTAAACAAATTGAAAGACTGTGTTCTTGAGTAGGAAAACTCAAATTGTCCATTTTCTCTAAATTAACTTAGAATTTTAGCTCAATCCCCATAAAAATACCAAGACTTTTTTTTAAAAACCTAGACAAGTTTATTCTCTTGTTCTTATGAAAAAATAAATATATAAAATTTTCCAGAAACACTGTGAAAAAAATTTTGCAGTGAGAGTATACCAGCCTTACTAGGCACTAAAACATTCTGTAAAGCTTCTGTAATTAGAATAGTTACTGGCACATGATTATGTAAACTAATGGAGCGGAGTAAAAATCCAAAATATATACAGAAATTTTCCTTAATGCTCAAGGTCCCTGTCTTAGTCCATTCTGGTTGCTGTAACAAAAATACCATGAACTTAGGGGCACCTGAGTGGCTCAGTCGGTTAAGCGTCTACCTTCGGCTCAGGTCATGATCCCAGGGTCCCAGGATCGAGCCCCACATCGGGCTCCCTGCTCTGCAGGAAGCCTGCTTCTCCCTCTCCCACTCCCCCTGCTTGTGTTCTCTCTCTCACTGTGTCTCTCTCTGTCAAATAAATAAAATCTTAAAAAAAAAATCCAAAATATATACAGAAATTTTACTTAACGCTCAATGTCCCTGTCTTAGTCCATTCTGGTTGCTGTAACAAAAATACCATGAACTTAGGGGCACTTGAGTGGCTCAGTCGGTTAAACGTCTGCCTTTGGCTTAGGTCGTGATCCTGGGGTCCTGGGATTGAGCCCCGCATTGGGCTTCTTGCTCAGCAAGGGAGCCTGCTTCTCTCCCTCTGCCCTTGCTCATGTGTGCTCTCTCTCTCACTCACTCTATCTCTCAAATAAATAAATAAAATCTATAAAAAAAAAAATACCATGAACTTAGTGGCTTATAAACAACAGAAATCTATTTCTCACAGTTATAGAGGCTGGGAGGTCCAAGATCATGGCACTGGCTAATTCCGGCGAAGGCCTGCTTTGTGGTTCATAGAAATGCCTTCTTCCTCCAGAGAGGAATCTTTTATAAGGGTACTAATTCCATTCATGAGGGCTTTGCCCTTATGACCTAATTACCTCCCAAAGACCTTCATTTCTAATACCATCACTTTTGGTTAGGATTTCAGCATATAATTTTTAGAGGGACACAAATATTCAGATCGTAACAGTCACATATCAAATTAGTAGGGGAAACACAGACTGTTTAATAGCATGTTGGAACAGTTGGTTAGCCATCTGAACAGAAGTACAGTTGAAACCATACCTCTTAGTATATACTATGATAAAAACAAACTTAATGAAACCATAAATGAACTAGAAGGAAATATATGAGGTTGAAATAGGGAAGAAGATGGGGAGGGTCAGTCTAATTATGATCAAAATTCAGAAGGAAGCCATAAAAGACATGACTGATGAGTTTTACTATAAGTAAAGAATTTCTACATTACAAAAGTCACTGTAAGCTGAATCAAAAGACTAAAATATATGCTGAGAGAAACATTCCAAGTTATAGAGGTCTAATCTCCTTAGCTTACAAAAAACTGTAATTTGGCAAGATTTATAAGAAAATTTTGATTAGAAATTTGATAAGAAAAAACTTAAGAACTGGAAAATAGAGAAAAGATATAAGTACATAGTTTACAAAAAAAGAACCGCAGATGGCTCTGCAACATAAGGAATGATGCTAAACCTCATAATAATGGAATTGCATGTTTTAACTAGACCAGTATATCATTATTTTGTACTTGCAAGATTGGCAAAAAGCCAAAAGTTTCATTGTATGTTCCATAGGCTAGTCTCACCTGTAAAGCCATCAGCACTTAAAACATTGCTGGTTGGATTGTCCTATGAAAGATAATTTATTTGATTATGTCTACCATGATTACAAATATGTATATTCTCTCTGACACAGTGTTTTCACTTTTAGAAATATATTCTACAGATTTACTCATGAGTGAATGGGGTTGGGTATAAGGTTATTTATAGCTTTGATTATCATAGTAAAATTTCAGAAACTACCTAAATGTCCATCAGTAAAGAACTAGATCAGTAGATTCTGGTATAGCCATAATATGGAATCTTATACAACTGTATGAGAGAAAGAAGTTCTGTAAATTGATACAGGAAGATCTCTACATTACATTGTTAAATACAAAAAGCAGTGTGTAGCGAGGGCAGTGGGTATGCTTCCATTTGTGTAGAAAGGGGAAGGAAAAAAATGTATTGTGTTATATTTGCATAGAAAGTCTCTTGAAGGATAAATAAGAAATAGTTTTTGGTGTGTAAACTATGTGACTATATTACCTAGTTGAAGAATAAAATAATTCTTGAACAATTTAATAAATTCTTAATTCTAGTTCTGTTTTTCTGACAGTAGCTTCCCATTACTCAGAATAAAATCCAAAAGTTCTGTGTGATATGGCCCTTCTTAACCCCTCACCTCACCTCCAAGCAACCTTTTCTCACCCAGCTTAGCCACATTGGTGTTGCTTTGCCTGGTATTTTGTGCCTTGCCTTTAATATCGTCCATGGTCAGAAGACACTCCTCCAGATCTCTGCATGGCATGCTCCTTTATTGCCTTCAGTTCTGTGCTCACGTGTGTCAGAAACATATTCACAGACCTATTTAAGATTCTGAAAAGATGTATCCCCTCTTCCCTGCTCTAACCTCTACTCTGATGCTTGATTTTTCTTTATAACACTACTATCTGACATTATTTTGTATTTGTTTATTCATTGGTCTTCTCCACAAGATGGTAAGCTTCATTAAGACAGGGACTTGGTCTTGTTTGTGGCCGTATCCCATCACTCTGATCAGTGCCTGCTCTTAACTGTGAATATTTACAGGAGAAACCTGAAATCATTTCATATTTTGGGATAAGTACATAGGATTTAGACCATCAATAATGAAAGACTTAAGGCACTACAGTTTTCAATAATTTCACAGAATAGTATACCTCTTTGTACTTTGCTTAGTGTGTGTCCTCAGCAATTTGTTTTTGTTTTTTATTGACAAGCAGGTTTCACTATACTATCCTGGAAATAACATGCAATTCTTGATTTAGAAGTAATTGCTTTTTACCTGTTCCCAATATCATCTTAAACTTTGGTTCTTATTGCCTTCACCAATGGTAATGAGTATCATTTTAATTTATTTTTATTTTTTAAAGATTTTATTTATTTGAGAGACAGATATAGTGAGAGAGAGCACAAGCCAGGAGGAGAGGGAGAAGCAGGCTCCCTGCTGAACAGGAAGCCTGTTTCGGGGCTCTATCTAAGGACCCTGGGATTATGACCTGAGCTGAAGGCAGACGCTTAACCGGCTGAGCCACCCCGGTGCCCCAAGTATCATTTTTAAAACTTATATTTTGAAGTTCTGGAAGCCAATTTATTTTTATTGTACCTGTATTGTTTAAATGAGTTGAATATTTAATTTTGGAAATGGAGGGGATATGACAATATTCTACATCTAGGATTCCTTTATAAACATTTTTTAGTTGTATTGGATCAAGCTATCCTGCTTAAGTTAATTCCTGCCTTTCAAACTTGAGAAAGTTTATTTCTACTAAAATTTAGAATTACTAAGCCTAAATTAGAGCATGCAGACAGTAGGGAAATTACAAACAGAATACTTCCCTATTAAATCTGTGGAAACTGCTTATTTCATATAAAACATCTCTTAATTTACATTGTTGCATCTGATTGTAGCAGCATATGGCCAAACATGCTATTGAGAATATGAAACAACTGGCTTAATCAGTAGAGTACAAGACTCTTGATCTTGGGGTCGTAGTTCAAGCCCCATGCTGGGCATAGAACTTATGTACCCCCCTCAAAAAAAGAATTTAAAACAACCCATTGTAATGATACCTTCAGTTTCTTCAAATAGAAATTACTACCATCGTTGATCTGTAAAATTTTAAAATTTCGTGGTCTGTTCCTTGCCAGTAATGTCAAAATATATGAATAGAACTTAAAATACTAGACCTTCTCAGTAATACCTGTTTTTTTTATTACACCAGGTAGTTCTGGATGTTGGTTGTGGAACTGGAATTCTCTCTATGTTTGCAGCTAAAGCTGGGGCAAAGAAGGTTCTTGGAGTTGATCAGTCTGAAATACTTTACCAGGCAATGGATATCATAAGGTAGATGTATTTTAAGGCTTGACTTAAGATTATTTTTAAATATGATGATTTAACAGGTCTTCTTGTCTTTAATAGCTATCTAATGCAAACTCAAGATGTGTCTTTTAGTAAAAATTCATTCCAGAATAGTAAGATTTTAGGTTAGATTGAGCTAGGCATGTTTGAGCTATAAACAGTCTTTTCACAGTTCTCATTGATGAGAATTATTTTTATATAATTTCCTATCTTTCCAATTATGGCTATAAATATGCTAATTATAATACAAAATTAGAAGTCGTTGGCATATAGAGTAATATTGTTAGAAGACTCAACAAAACTAAATATTTATTTCAGTAATGTTTCCTTTAGCAAATAACAATCAGACTAAAGACTAAGGGTTATTTTTTTTCTTTTTTACAACACTAACCTTTGTGCCTCCTTCAAATTAAAATAAGTAAATTCCAAAATGACTACAAACAAAGCAGAGTGGATTTAGTTTATCCCCTAAAACTTAATTTTATTCTCTAAAAATATCTCCTCTCTGAGGAATTAAGTTAGGTTAATCAATCAAGGATTGACTTTACAATTGGCTTATGTTGTAGTAAGAAGGCCTTTTATTTGAACTACAGCTTACAGAACTAGATTTCTTTAGCTGTATACTTAACAAAGCACCTTAGACTTGGAACTTCGGAGTAATTTTGAGAGTAAATAATAGGAGCTTCTCAGCAATTTTCTCCCCCACAGCCTCCCCCCTGCTTTATTGAGATATAATTGACACATAACATTTTATAAGTTTAAGATATACAGTGTATTGCTTCGATACCTTTGTTTATTGTAAAATGACTACCACCGTAACATTAGTTAACACCTCCATTGTATCATGTAATTACCATTTTTGTGTTGAAAATATTTAAGATCTACTCTTTTAGCAACCTTCAAGTATATAAATACAATATTACTAACTATAATCACCTGCATACATTAAATCCCCAACAATAGTTCTTAAATGGTCCTCCCATTGGTACTTATGTTCTCTTCTTAAAATTGATTAATATTAATTATTTCTTAATAGTATTAAATTTAAATATAGTTGTGTAAGATGTTTAAACTTTTAGATATTATCGCATAATGTAGAAGTGTAGTGTTGTGCTTCAAAGTGCAAGGTTTGAGTCAGGATTGGTTTGAATCCTCACTCCTACTTACCAGTTATTTGAACTTCAGTGAAATTATATCTAATCTCTTTGACACCTGCTGTTTCACTGTCAAAATAAAAATAATAATGAATACCTCATATGATTATGAGCAAGGTAAGTTACAAGTAAGATAAACGTATAAATTTCTTTGGCATATTGCTTGGCATGTAATAGGTATTCAAAAGTTAGCTACTAATATTACTAACAAGTACCAAATTAATGTTAATGAAAAAATTACATTGATCTTGCTTAGATTTTTCATAGTTTTGGGTTTGTGGTTATTATTTTCATACTGGAGAAAATGGCGTATGCGTTGCATGTATATAGGCAGCTCTGTAATCTAGTGAAGTTTTTCCTAGTTCTTAGCATACCAGTAAGGACATCATCATCATTTTGGCGTTTCCGTAAAGAGCACCCTCACTTGGTTGTGCATTGCCATCCAAACGAATATGAGAAACAGTGTTCTAAACAAGAGATTGTTTTAGAAGAATTATCAAAAACTTATTGTTGATAGGAAGATTACGATAAGATATTTCTACTTGAAGCCTAATCTTATAAAAGACCATGTATATTTATGTATTAATTTTCATTTTTGGTTTCTACAAAGTGAGACTAGCTGTGCTCTCATTATAATTCCTTTATGGAAGAAAAAGATAGTAATAACACTCATTTTACTTTGTATTGTTTTGTTTTGTTTCACTTTATTTCACATAGAATTCCTAGTGCCTTTTTACAAATATCTTTATACAATGATTATATTCACATTCATTGTATATAAAATTTAGTGCTGCAGTGTATGGAACTTTTACATAGGGCATTTATTGAGAATGACTTAGCACTCAGTTTTAGGTACTTCACTTTAATAATAAAAATTGCTAACATTAGTACTCTGTTGAATTTCCTTTGAGGTAGATATAATTACAGTATATGATTATCCTTATATATATATTTTTTAAGATTTTATTTATTTATTTAACAGAGCACAAGAGAGGGAACACAAGCAGGGGGAGTGAGGGAGAAGCAGGCTTCCTGCTGAGCAGGGAGCCCGATGCAGGGCTCGATCCCAGGACCCTGGGATCATGACCTGAGCCAAAGGCAGATGCTTAACGACTGAGCCACCCGGGCGCCCCATGATTATCCTTTTTATAGAGATTAAGAAATTGTGGCAGAGATTAAGTAAATCTCCTTATTTGTAGTGGAGCCAGGATTAGATCCCAGGCAGCCTGACTCCATAGTTCATCCTCACAGCTAATTTACTGCACTGTATCTCCGTTTGACTACTTACAGGGCATGTGTTAGTTGTATTCAGTAATTTGCTTTACTTAGAACCTATAGAGTTTGAAAATCAGACCTTTTTGCTTTAGATAAATTTTGTTTTGGATAAGCCAACATTAAACTGTTTCTTTGGAGATATTGTCCTTTGCCTACTTATATTGTGAAAAAGATAGTTATTTCCATAGTGTCTATAAGCATCTCTCCCTTGTCTTTTGTTTGAAATTTTGAAATTTATACTGTTGGGTAAAAGAACTTCTTTTCTTCTATTGATGAATGTCTCTCTAAAAGGATATGCAGGAAACAGTTTACTGTTAATATTCTCACAATTTACTGGCTCATTGTTCTACTGGTTGAGGAGGCAGCATAGCATTTCTCTCAGCATCTGGAATCACATGACTTGATTTCTGGTTTTGTTTTTGATTAATTAGCTACATAATAATGGGAAAATTACTTCTTTAATGTCTGGTTTCTTCCTTTATAAAATGAGGTTGATGGTGGTAACTATCTCATAAGATTGTTACAAGGATTGAATCCATTTATGGTCCTTTACAAAGTGGCTGGCATGTAATTGCTTACTAAATTTTATCTGTAATTGTAGTATTATTAATTAGTAGTAATAGTGGTATGTTTAGCTTGGTACCAGTGCCTCAAATAATATTTTATATTTTGTTGGTTGTGTTTCTAAAATAATCGCTCATTGTAGCTATCCCCCCAAAATATGGTGACTCTGTTTTCTGCATTTTTTTTTCAATTATTCATAGTCTCTACTCTCTTATACCATTAAACTTCAAGCTTTGGCCAGTTTTATTCTGTACTCACCCTTGAAATCTGCTCCCAACTTCTCTCTCTCTCTCTTTTTTTAAGATTTTCTTCTTCTTCTTCTTTTTTTTTTTTTTTTTTTTTTTTTTTTTTTTTTTTTTTTTTAGAGAGAGAGCTCATGCATCCATGGGGGACGGTTGGGAAAGACGGAAGGAGAGTGAGAGACAATCTCAAGCAGACTGCATGCTGAGCACAGAGCCTGACCTGGGGCTGGATCTCATGACCCTGGGATCATGATCTGAGCCAAAGCCAAGAGTCAGACGCTCAACTGACTGAGCTACCTAGGCACCCCCTCTCAACTTCTCTTATACTTGTCTATTATTGTATATTGGAGCTTTCTAGAATTATCAGTCAGTGAAAACAACTCATCCAGTTAGCAGGCTGTGAGTTGTCTTTGCTCTTCTGAGGCTATTTTGTCAGAGATCTGTACATAGCAGAGTTTCTATAAAATTCTGTAAGTTTACATCTGTAAAACACTTTAAATTCTAAGAGGGACACTTTTTTTTTTAATATTTTATTTATTTGACAGCGAGAGAGGGAACACAAGCAGGGGAGAGTGGGAAAGGGAGAAGCAGGTTCCCACGGAGTAGGGAACCTGATCCGGGGCTCAATCGCAGGACCCTGGGATCATGACCTGAGCCGAAGGCAGACGCTCAACCGACTGAGCCACCCAGGAGCCCCGAGGGACACTTTTAAAATGCATTTTTCATTACTTTTAAATATATTTAGTTTACAGTCCTTGAGTTACATTCAAAATATGATAAAATAATTTGTATTCCTTTATTTAAAAAAGATCTAATATTTCTAAAGAAATGAGTTTAGAATGGAGTAAATATTGATTTTAATGTAAACTGACATGTATATTAGAGCATATATGTATATGTCACATATAAATATATATTTTTTTGGCTTAAGAAGAAGGTCAGGCTTGCAGTTTTGAGGTTGCAGACATGAATAAAGTAGAACATAGGTTTTCAAAGATGTTGTATTAGCAGGGGAAAATAGAACGCAAAGTGAAATATGGAAGGAATGCAAAATTGTTTCTTATTCATGCTGTTGTACTTCGAACTCTGAAGTGAATGATCATTTTTTTTTTTAGAGATTTTATTTATTTATTTGACAGAGAGAGACACGGTGAGAGAGGGAACACAAGCAGGGGGAGTGGGAGAGGGACAAGTAGGCTTCCCGCTGAGCAGGGAGCCTGATGCGGGGCTCGATCCCAGGACTCTGGGATCATGACCTGAGCCGAAGGCAGACGCTTAACAACTGAGCCCCCCCAGGCGCCCCATGAATGATCATTTTAGAAACATAAACTTACCTAAGGATAGCAAAGCTATTGAATTGCCCGACAATTGTATATTGTATTCACCCTCAGGAAGCAGGGATAGCTTCTGGTAATATTTTTACTGTTACTCGGGCTGCCTTTGGCTTCTCATTGACTCAGCCATGGAATAGCTCATTATTCAGACTTCTGCATGTTATTGCAGGGGAGCTTTCATGAGAAGGTTGATCCATCATTCAGCTACAAGGCAATACTTTCAGTCTCACTCTGACATTAAAGATGCAATCTTTTATATTGCCTGTATCTAGAATACTGTTAGAAATGAAACAAAAGCCTAGAGAATATTTGATATGTTGTCATGTTTATATAAGTGTCCTCTGGATTCTAGGACAGGAGCTATATTTTCTTAATCTTTTTATTCCAAACACCTAGCAAGGTGTCTGATTCACGGCAAATGCATAGTAAAGGTCTTTGAGAAGAATGAACTTAACATAATGATTTTAAAGATAGTGGTAGCCCCTATATCAGATTTGGAACAAGATCACAAAATATACCAGGATAAATTCTTGAAATAAAGATGTTCCTTCGTATTTTGTTCCTAATTTAATAGAAATAACATAGGAGAGTGAGTTAAAGCTGCAGAGAATTTTGAACTGCTGATAAGGCTAAAATGGTAAAAAACATATTTGCTGCTCAAAACCCATAGAATTCTTATGAAGGTAATGAAGGTGATCAAGGCACTGTACAAGAAAATTAAATTCATTTTTTTTCCCACCCCACCAAACCCTTAGTTTCCCACCCACTCAGTGATCCTGTTTTGAAGGTCTCATGACTACCCAGTAGTCCAGTGGTTGACTGGGAAAACTCCTAAAACTCAATATAAAGTTGTATTCACAGTTAAGATTTATTATAGCAGAAGACACAGTTCAGGGACAGCAAGAAAAAGATATCCATCAGTAAAGATGTCATGTAGAGAGGCTCCCAAGTAATCCTTTATTTGCAAGAGTCACACAAGATGTACTTTTCTCTCTAGCTGCAAGTTTCAGAGACACATGTAAGATGTCTCTGCCTAAGGAAGTTTGCTTGAGTCTTAAGAGTCCATAGTTCTCAAAGAGAGCTAGTCATACAGGCACCTGCTCTATGACCCGCCCCCCCCATGGTGTAAATGCATGTCAGACACCAGATACACATCAGGAATATTCATGTTTACTTTAAACATGCTGTCATCCTGGTTTATCCTGGTCCATGGCTTAGAGCATATAGAATAGCATCATTACACAATAATTATGTGAATGTTCAGGACTTTCGTTAGAGTTTGGTCAAGAATTATTGCCATGGTTACAGAGATAAGACCTAAGAGAACAGACCTGCATTGATGCTTTTTTCGCGGGTAAAAATTGAAAACCTGGGATTCATACTTAACCTTTGCTTCTTTTTTACCAACATTCCTGTTGGAGATAATCCTGTTAACTGAGAATCCTTAATGTTTCTCAAATCCATTCCTTGTCTGTTATTGACGTGTCTTGAATCCATGTCTTAGTTCCCATTCTTACGTTTCTCATCTGAATTCATACAGCTGCGTGTAACCAGCTCTGTTATTTGTACGTTGCCTTTGCCTCCCAGCGGCTGTCATCTGTTCTCTCCAGGGCAGCCAGACTGATTTCCCTCCTCAATTCTCCTCCCCTTTAAGTAAAAAAGGGGAAAAGGATGTGTTTTGTGTTGGGAAGACATAAGAGATGATAAAGAAGAAACAAAAGATTACCTGTGATCCTAGTATGAGAGATCACTATCAGCATTTTGGTAAGACTTTTTAAAGCTTTAGGTCAGGAGATGAAATACATAAAAATGTGAGTTTTTCCAGAATTTCAGCTCTTCAAGGTTAGATAGGGATTTTTCTCTTTTTTTACCACCAGGAAAGGTAATGTGGCATATAGTAGGTATTCAATTTAAATACTTATTTAATCAGTGAATTTATAAATTAATGAATTTTCAAGACCCGGGACATCAAACAAAGCAAATCAACATCAAACCTGAAAGCCCATTTTCTCTGCTTGAATCCAGACAATTCTTTTCATCGTTTTTTTTTTAATGTATTAGAAGCTGAGTTACTGCTAATTTTAAACAATAAATGTTCTCAGTGTTAGTAATTCCACAACTACACACCTGTAAACACAAATGATACATTTGGGACGGAGGCAGTTCATTGTATTCGAGGAATACAAGCCTTATTCTGACTCCATGTCTGGGGCCTGCATTTGAAATGATCTGCCTGGTAGTATTTATTTTTCATGAGATATACTTACATCTACCATTTGTCTCAGATGGTTAAGAATCCTTGTTTTTAGGGGGCACCTGGGTAGCTCAGTCTGTTAAGTTTCTTCCTTTGGCTCCGGTCATGATCCCAGGGTCCTGGGATCAAGCCCCACATCGGGCTCCCTGCTTGGTGGGGAGCCAGCTTCTCCCTTTCCCTCTGCAGCTCCCCCTGCTTGTGTTCTCTCTCTGTCAAATAAATAAATAAAATCTTTAAAAAAAAAAAATCCTTGTTTTTTTGTTTGCATTTATGAATAGAGGACTAGATTTTTTAATAAAGGTAGCTGGAATGTGTTTTGTTTCTGAGGGAAGTGGAGGGAACCCTCTCTTTCTTCCATTGATTTTTTCAGTGTCTGTCATTTCTACCTTGTATACCTCTTAACCCCAGGGCTTGTGTTGTGAAGAATGGCCTCCACCTCCACTCTAATCTCTGCTGTATGCACCAAGCACTGGAGCCTTCTTGACAAGTTTGCCAATATAATTTAATCCCCCTTTTTCTCTCACTAAATTATCAGAATCTGCTGCTTTGATATCACCTTCTAAAATCTTTGCATTTATCAATTTACTGTTGTATTTTATATTGCTTTATTGTCATTTCATTGTGCTTTGAGGACAAAAGAGAAGTATCTGTGCTTGGGTGCCATAGTGAAATGAAAGCAAAGTACTATTATATAAACCTTATACATTTTTATATCAGGATATTCCCTCCCTACCCTTCCTTAGCACTTATGTATTCTTCTAGATGAATTTTGTCACAAACTTTAAATGCCACTTGCTTGATTACAGGTCTTCATTGCATGAACTTCTGTGATGCTTTATGCTGCTTTTATTTATCTCCCTACTAGACCATGTTCTTCTTTGGACCTACACCAGGTCTTTAATCTCAGTCACATTGGACAGAAGGACATTACACATTTGATCCTATGTTTCCCATTCTGAAAAATCCTGAAATGACTCTTTACTACCTTTAAATAAAATCTAGACTCTTTAGTATCACCTCTACCTCTCAACTTTGTCACTGTATACTTATTACTCTAATCATAGTAAACTATAGTTCTTCAAATTTGCCATTTCTCTTAACACACAGAGACACGTGCACACAGAGATGACCCTCCCTTACATATATGTATGTATATCTATATATATATATGTAGATAGATATATAGATATATATATGTCTTTGTGGGTGCTGTTTTCCTGGTTAAACTCAAATGTCCCTCACTTACTTAAGGACTTTTTATATAAGCTCTGTGATACCCTATGCTGTTTACTCTTCTCTCTCCCTTAGACCATGTTCTTAAATGTATGGACTGTGTCTTTCATCTCTGTATGCCCAGTATAAGATAATTAATCATGCTGATGTTCCTGTATCATGAAATAAAAGTTAAATTGCTACTTTTATGATAGAACAACCAATACTTTCCCATCTTATTTCCTAACAAAATTTTCACTCAGAAAAATAGATGATTTCAGTACTTATTGGATTAGTTAAGAGACTTATTTAAATACTCTTCTTATTACAGTGTCATATTTCTATAGATTAAAGCTATGCTAGTTTCTGAGCAGGTGATTCTAGAGATAGAATTTTTGGCATGCTTTTATGCTAAAGAAAGGTTTAGTGAGTAGCCACTTGAGAAAAGTCAGTAAAAAGTATAGTTTTTTTCATGAATGGGAAATCAGGTGGTGGTTAGGATGAGCAGTCTCAAAAGAAAGAAGTTATCTGTGTGAATGATATCTGTGTTCAGCTGTTTAATACAGAATTACTGGGAATTATGGCCTTTGTCTTTTTTCTGTGTATTGCCTGAAATGTTAATCTTTTCTGTTATATTTATATTTGAACAAGTAATTACTGATGCAAGTAGGATTATGACTTGTAGCAGACAATAAACAGCCTGAGCAGATGGCCTCTTACAGAACACATCTTGTTTCAGCGTTAGCAGTCTGAAGATATTTCTAGGCAATGGGAACATTTTACTCTTTTAAGAAGCTCACTTTTTGTTTCCTTTGAAGTGTTTGTAACCGTTAGAGCCTTAATAAATATTTCAGTAAATAGGGCATCTGGGTGGCTCAGTCGTTAAGTGTCTGCCTTCGGCTCAGGTCATGATCCCAGGGTCCTGGGATCGAGCTCCGCATCAGGCTCCCTGCTCCGCGGGAAGCCTGCTTTCTCCCTCTCCCACTCCCCCTGCTTGTGTTCCTTCTCCTGCTAAGTCTCTCTCTCTGTCAAATAAAGTCTTTAAAATATGTATATATATGTATTTCAGTAAATAGTAAGCAACTACAGCAGTTTTATCAGAAAGAATTTTATTAAGTACTTATTTGAAAAAAAAACAAAATATGATAAAACATCCCTTTTTTTATTTTTGTATGAAATGTAACATATGTATTAAAAGAAGAAATAGAACATTACCACACGATAGATAGAATCCCACCCACCTCCATTTGCCCTTTTTCGGTCAGATGCTGCCCTTGCCTGATTGAGGAGCTACTGTCTTGACTTTGATAGTAATTACTTCTTTTGTGTGCTTTATACTTTAACCACTTACATCGCCATCCATCTAAGATAGTTTACTCAACTCTGATTTTTTTAAATAAACAAAATGATATATTATGCATTTTTTTTGTCTAACTTGTTTTGCTCATTTTTTTTAGTGTTCATTCATGGTATGTATAACTGGAGTTCATTCATGTTTATTATTGTAAAGAATGCTATGGATGACTATATCACAATTTTCTGATCTGTTCCTGATGGACATTTTTTAGGTTTTCCAGGTTAGAGCTATTATGAAAAATTTTCTTACAAACTTTTTGTACATAACAGTTCTGGTTGGTATTGTCTTATCTTTTCTGTTTTTTTCCAGTTGGTCTTATAGAACCTCATTGCAATTTAAATTTACATTTCTGTGATGACTAATGAGGCCAAGCACCTTTTTAGGTGATTATTGGCCATTTGAGTTTCCTTTTCTGTGAAATATCTGTTGATACCTTTTCTCAGATTTTCTTGAGTTGGATCTTCTCCTTTATTTGTAAATGATCTTTATATTTTTAAAATTTTAGTTGTGGGCGCCTGGGTGCCTCAGTCGTTAAGCGTCTGCCTTCGGCTCAGGTCATGATCCCTGGTTCCTGGGATCGAGCCCCGCATCGGGCTCCCCGCTCTGCGGGAAGCCTGCTTCTCCCTCTCCCACTCCCCCTGCTTGTGTTCCCTCTCTCACTGTGTCTCTCTCTGTCAAATAAATAAATAAAATATTTTAAAAAAAATAAAATAAAATTTTAGTTGTTTATAGGTTTCATGTAATGCCGATGTCTTCTGTCATTCTTGGGTACCTTTTCACTTTCTTCATAGTGTCTTTTGATGTACTGAAATTCTCAGTTTCCACATAGCAAAATTCTTGTTTAAGGCTATTTGTGAGCTGAGTAAGAAACTTTATTGAGATATTCTCCTATATTCTGTTGTAAATGCTTTATAGTTTTGTTTTACATTTAGGCCTATAATCTCTTGGGCGTTGTTTTTGTATATGGAATAAAGTAGTGATTCAGTTTTATTCTTTTGTTTTTTGTTTTGTTTTTTTGTAATCTGTTTAAATGACCTAGTTGTCCCAGTCTCACTTACTATAGAGACCATTCTTTCCTCTCTGCTTTGCAGTGTCATTCATCTTTGTCAAGACTCAAGCACCCATATATAAGGGCAGTATAACCTTTATACTGAAATTCTACTAAAGCAGTAGAACAGAAAATTACAGATTACTCATTCATGAACATACATGCAAAAATCTTAATCAAAATATTAGAAAACTAATTGAGCAATATATTGGAAGGTAAAGTTTATCCCAAGAATATAAGGTTGGTTAAGTATGAGAACATCAGCCAGAACAGTCTACTGAGATCATCTCAATAGATGCAGAAAAAATGGTTTGATAAAATTCCATATCCATTCAATGTATCAATGTATTACAGTGCTTAGCAAACTAGAGCTAAAAAGGAATGTCCTAACATGATATATAGTATCTACAAAAAAAATACAAGCTCTATGGCCCATATCTTGATGAAGCATTGAAAGCATTTGCTTTAAGTTCAGGAACAGGACAGAGATACCTGCCATCACCTCTTCTGTTAACTCTGTAAAGGAGATCCCAGTACAGCAAGGCAATAAAAAGAAAGCTATGAGAACTGAAAATGAAAAAAGAAAACTATTCATATTCACTAATGGTATGTTTATAAATAAGGACTTCAGAAATAAACTATAGGGTGCCTGGGTGGCTCAGATGGTTAAGCGTCTGCCTTCGGCTCAGGTCATGATCCCAGGGTCTTGGGATCGAGTCCCACATCGGGCTCCCTGCTCCTTGGGAGCCTGCTTCTCCCTCTGCCTGTCTCTCTCTCTCTCTCTCTCTCATGAATAAATAAATAAAATCTAAAAAAAAAAATCCATATGAAATCAAATTTTAAAAAATAAACTATAAATAAATTATTCCAATAATAAAATTATCAAGATGCTGAATACAAATTAATATACAAAAATCAATTGAATTTCTATAAGGAACATGAAACAGACATTGGAAATTAAAATATGTCAAAGTATATTGTTAATATTTCTAACCTCCTGGATAATGCAAGGACATTAATTCACTTTTAATGGAAAATTCACCCATGGGTTGAATATCCCCCAGTAAAGGTTGTGCATATCACAAGTCAGCTGTTATAACTTCTTCTTAAAACATTTTCTGCGGGCGCCTGGGTGGCTCAGTTGGTTAAGTGACTGCCTTCAGCTCAGGTCATGATCCTGGAGTCCCGGGATCGAGTCCCACATCGGGCTCCCTGCTCAGCGGGGAGTCTGCTTCTCCCTCTGACCCTCTTCGCTCCCGTGCTCTCTGGCTCTCATTCTCTCTCTCTCAAATAAATAAATAAAATCTTAAAAAAAAAAAAATTTTCTGCAATAATTTCTGCTTAGGATAAGCCTGTAAAGACCTTAATGACCCTGCTAGGATATGAACCATCCTCTACAAACCTTGTTGCTAACTTTTCACTGTCTTCATTCCTCTTTTTCACACTGTTTTTCCAAAACCTTATAAACTGTCCTTCTCAGTGAGCTGGTTTTTGTTTCCTCCATTTTTTCTTTTGTCGATCCCCCTTTCTTTTGTATGTCAGCAACATCATTGTACTTTCTTTTTTACTTTACATTTTACTTTACATTTGCCATTCTTGGTAATTAAAGTAATCAGATACTACCTCTTGATTACATATAACAAGGTTGCATAAAATGCTCAAGAATGAGGAGTCACTGAATTCCACATCTATCATCATCTCTGTCAGTAGCATTCAATTATATTGTTATTGTAAAGCCAGTCTAAGTTTACTTGCACTCATAGCATTCCTTCTGCTTTAGAGGACTATCTGTGTGTTGGGAAGAAGGCAGAGCAGTTACCCTCATGGGGTAGGTATACTGTAGCCCAGCTCTTACTTACTGAGCAGTTTAGTTGCTGTACCACCTAGAAGTACCTGTTCACTGCAACATACGGATCTATCATCAACCCAAGTAATCCTTTCTACTCTGTTGTATATAAAATAAGTGATGCATCCTCCTGATTGTCCATGCCAATAATGATTCACTAGGCTTTTCTGGTACGTCTTTGTGAAATGCCCTATTTCTTTCACAAAATAGGCTCAGTACTCAGGAGTCCTCTGACTTTGTCCTCCATCTACCTGTATCATCTTTGGGATAACCCATAGCCTTAAGTTCATTACTTTCCTAGTGGATACTTAGTCTCCCCAAGTAGCCATATAAGCATAAGGAGGCCTTCCAGTGAGAAGAAAAACTGTTCTTACAGGTTTTTTTTTTCTCTTGGTATTATCTCCTCCCTGAAAGGACTAGAATTTGTCAGACATGCTAGTAACAGCCAGAGAATAGAACTTTTCACTGTCTTCCCCTCTGCCTACGAATCCCTGCCAGGCCAGTGGCCAGTTTCTCCGAGTCTGAGTTTTCCCATTTCATACCAAAGATGTCTTGGTAACCATCTGAGGATTAGATCCTTCTATTTTTTTAGTCCCCTCCTTTTCCTGGTTTAAAAAGTACCCTGAGCCTTTGTGATTCATGGATCTGTATGAGAGTTCTCCTACTAGCACTACCCTGAGCTAACATATTTTCCAAGAGATTCATACAAACCTTATTACCCAGAGATATTACCCAGTGTTAAACTTCATTAATAATTTCAAAGATATTAGCAATCAAGAGACTCATAGTAGGGAACAATCTGGTACATGGAGAGGGGCTCCTTACTTAGAAATCATGTCTACACTGGGTGAGAGAGTACATGCCTGACGTAGAGAAGGAAAGACCAAAGCATCTGCCTTTAACGTCCCAGACTTCTCTGTAATTAGGACCTCTTAGTTGCCTGTATTTTTGAAATTGTAAAGCTTGACCCTGATTAGAATCTGTGGTTCATGATCCTTTGTATTCACTCACCCATAAGTCCATCCTTTCTTATTCCTTCATATTTCACTATCTCAGATCATTTTCCTTCTTCCTGAACTAATTCTTTAACATTTTCTGCTCTTATGGCTGTAGCCAAACAAAATCAAAATGGTGCTGGTTTGCTCAAAATAAAATCTGCTTCTGTTTTGGAGATATTTTTCTCTGCATGGCGATTCTGGGTTGGTGTGAAAATGCTCTAGTATAGAAGTCCATAAACTTCAGCCATGGACCAGCCACCTGTTTTGTAAATAAAGTTAGGACAAGCCATGCCCTTTTGTTTACATATTGTCTATTGCTGCTTTTATCCAACAGTAAAACTTGAATAGTTGCAGCAGAAACCATATGGCCTGGAAGTCTAAAATACTTATGATTTGAGAATTTAATAAAAAGTTTTCCCACCTCTGCTCTTGTTCATTGGTATTATCATCCTATTACCTTCTGGCTTCTGTTGTTGCTATTAAGAAGTCATGTGTCAGAGTAACTTATTTTTATTGGAGGGATGAGGGATGCCTGGGTGGCTCAGTCAGTTCAGTGTCTGCCTTCAGCTCAGGTCATGATGCCAGGGTCCTGGGATTGAGTCCCGCATCAGGCTCCTTGCTCAGCGGGGAGCCTGCTTCTCCCTCTGCCTGCTGCTCCCCCTGCTTGTGCTCTCACACTCTCTCACTCTCTCTGGCAAATAAATAAATAAAATCTTTTAAAAAAAAGAGAGAAAGGATGAGAATTTTCTACAACTGACAAAAAGCATTAAGCCATAGATGAATCCAAAGAATCTAAGACTAATTTCTTTTAAATCCATGCATTACAGTACAACTTCAATAAATCAAAAACAAAGACAAAATCTTCAAAGAGTACACAAAGAAGGTGTCCCTCATCCTTTATTTCTTCAAGGATTTTTATTTGTTCTCTTTCTGTGACCTCATTTATTTCTGTTCTAGATCTTCTCACTGTATAGTCTTAGCTATGCTTCTGTAGTGCTCTAAAGCAAGTGCTGGCAAGCCTGTTGTGTAAATGGCCGGATAGTAAATATTTTAAAGTTTGTTTGTCACTTGTGCTGCAGTTAAATAGCACACTTCTAAATAACCAGCCCGTGGTTCAAAGAAGAAATAACAAGAGAAAGAATTTATAAAATATTTTGAACTGCATTAAAAGCACAGTGTATCGGGCGCCTGGGTGGCTCAGATGGTTAAGCATCTGCCTTCGGCTCAGGTCATGATCCCAGGGCCCTGGGATCAAGTCCCACATCGGGCTCCCTGCTCCTTAGGAGCCTGCTTCTCCCTCTACCTCTCTCTTTCTCTCTCTGTCTTTCATGAATAAATAAATAAAATCTTTAAAAAAAAAAAAAGCACAGTGTATCAGAATTTGTGGGATACAGCTAAAGCCATACTCGAGGAAATTTAAAGTTTTAAATGCTTATATTAGAAAAGAAGAAACATTTAAAATCCGTGATCTAAGCTTCCATCTTAAGATATGGCAGAGAAAGAAGAGTGAAATATACCCAAGAAAGAAAGTAAAGATCAGAGATCGGTGCAATACAAAACAAAACAATAGAGAAAATTAATGAAAATGAAATTTATTTAAAGAAGATAACATTAATAAACCTCTAACTAGAATTATCGAGAAGAAAAGAGAAGATACAAATTACCAATATTAGGATTGAAGATGGAAACATCACTATAGATCCTCTAGACAAAGGATAATGAAGGAATATTACAGACACCTTTTATGTCAATAAATAATGACAATTTAGGTAAAATGGAAAAATACTCTGAAAAATGAAAGTTATCAAAATTGATTGAAGAAGAACTAGAAAATCTGAATATACCTAGATCTAGTAAATAAAATGAGTTGGTGGGTGCCTGGGTGGCTCACTGTGTTAAGCATCTGCCTTTGGCTCAGGTCATGATCCCAGGGTCCTGGGATCAAGCCCTGTATCAGGCTCCCTGCTCAGCAGGGAGCTTGCTTCTCCCTCTCCCCCTACTTGGGCTCTCTCTCTCGCTCTCTCTCTCAAATAAATAAAATCTTAAATAAATAAATAAAATGAGTTGGTAATTACAGTCCTTCCCACAAATTAAACTGCAGGCCCAAATAGCAAATTTCTTATAACGTTTAATGAAGAAGTAATACTAAACTCTTGGAGGTGGACAGAACCCTTCACAACATAATTTATGAGGCTGATATTACAGTAATACTAAAGTCAAACAGATATTCCAAGAAAATAAACTACAGACCAGTATCCCTATGAACGCAGATGAACATCCCTATGAACATAAAATTTAAGATTTTATTTATTTATTTGCCGGAGAGAGAGCGTGGGAGAGAGCACGAGAGTACAAGCAGGGGGGAGTGGCAGGCAGAGGGAGAAGCAGGCTCCCTGCTGAGCAAGGAACCAGATGTGGGACTCAATTCCAGAACCCTGGGATCATGACCTGAGCCAAAGACAGAGGCTTAACTGACTGAGCCACCCAGGCATCCCATTTTCTTTTTTTTTTTAAAGGGAAACATACTTTTTTAATTTAAGTAGATTGGGGGGATATACAGTATTAGTTTCAGGTGTACAATGTAGTGATTAGACATTTATATACATTACAGAGTAATCACCATAGTAAGTCTAGGAGATGGAAATGTTTTTAACAGAAAATTAGCAGATTGAATCCATTAATTTATAAACAGGATAATAAGCTATGACCAAGTGGAGTTATCTTAGGAAGGCAAGGTAAGTTTAACATTTGAAAGTCAATATAATTTATCATATTAACAGAAAAGAAAGAAAAACTGTAGAATCATCTTAATAGGTGCAGAAAAATTATTTGTCAAAATTTGAAACTCATAAGGAAAATTCAGCAAACTAGCCAAAAAAGGACCTTTGTTACCTGATAAAGATAGGTAGTGTCATATTTGATAACAGTTAATGAATGTAGGGGATGTACACTCTCACCACTTCTATTCACTGTTGTCTTGGGGAATCTAACTTAAAGTGCAATAAACCAAGAAAAGGAAATAAAAGATTTGAAGGAAGTAAAACTTTCATGACTCCCAAATGACATAATCATATACATGTAGAATCCTAAGAAATTTATAAAATAAATCACCATGTTGTACACCTGAAACTAATATAACTCTTTATGTTAACTGTAAAGAAAATAAAGGAGTAAAATGTTAAAAAAAAGTAATGTATATATTAAAGAGGGCACATTCTGCATGGAGCACTGGGTGTTATGCACAAACAATGAATCATGGAACACTACATCAAAAACTAATGATGTAATATATGGTGATTAACATAACAATAAAAAATTTTTTAAAAAGTAATGTATAAAATAACCACTAAAAATCCCACAGTTATAGGATTTAAGGTGAAAATATGAAAATTATTTATACTTTTTATTAGTAGTCCCAAACAAGTAGACATTGAAACTTAAATAAATATATAGCATTTACAGTACAACCAAAGTCATCAAACATTTAGGGGTAAATTTAACAAAGTATGTCTAAGATATTAGCACTGAAAAGTGCATTACATTACCAAGAGCTGATGCTAAAATTCATATGAAAACACAAATGACCTAGAGTAGCTAAGAGAATTTTTTAAAAGAACAAAGTTAAAGGATGTACACTGTCAAGATTTTATGACTTAATTTAAAGTTGTAGTAATCAAGATAGTGTTGTATTGACATAAGGATGCATATTTAAATGTTGAGGCAGAATTGAAAGTCCAGAAATAAACTTACACATATATGGTTACTTGATTTTTGACAAATATACCAAAGTAATCCTTTGGGTTAGTGATTCTTTTTCTTCAGGGAAGTTGAAACTATCCCTTGTAATAGTTTTTCCACCATATCAGTTGGTATTATGGAAGAAAATGAACATGATACTATGTGGAAAAATTAATTCAAATGGAAACAAAAGTTTTAGAAGAATACAGGTGAAAAGACTTCATGTAGGCAAAAATGAACCACAAAAGAAAAAAAAATATTAATTGGTCATTGTCAAAATTAAAAACTATCTCTTCAAAATATACCATTAAAAAATTAAAAAGCCACAGAATGGGGAAATCATTTACTACACACAAATCTCAGACGGTTTTTATCTAGAATGTTAAGAACTCCTAAAATTCAATGATAAGAATACAACTGACTTGGTTTTTTAAATGGGCAAAAAATTGGAATAAAAGGCAATGTAGGGATATGGCCAATAAGCACATGGGAAAAAATGCTTGATCATTAGAAAAATGCAGTTTATAACAATGATGAGATCTCATCACACAGTTAAAATCTAAAAGCTTAACAATACTAAGTGTTGACAAGGATGTGAAGCAACAAGAATGTACATATACATTGCTGGTGGAATATAAAATTGTATATGCACTTTGTAAAACAGATTGACAGTTTCTTTAAAAGTTAGATACTTTCATTTGACAGATCAGTTTTACTTGTACACAAATGTTTATGGTAGCATTTTTCATTATAACCGAAAGCTAGAAACAATCCAGAATTCCATCCACGGGTATGTGGATCAACAAAATTGTTTTATCCACATGGGAATACTAAGCGACAACAGGGAATGCACTAGTGATATACACAAAAGTATGCATGAATTTATATATTTATAAAATATAAAACAAACCACACACAAAAAGGTACATTTGCTATGATTCCATTTATAAGAAACTCTACAAAATACAAATCTAATATGTAGTGAAAGAAAGAAAATCAATGTTTGCCTGTGAACAGGAGGATTTTCTGGGAAGGAGTGCTAATGGATATTTTCAAGGAGGTAGATACGTTCTATATATTGATGATGATAGCAATCACTCAGATGTCTCTTTTGGAGAAGTCGACAAAATTTACCCTTTAAATGAGTGCATTTAATTTTATGTTAATAATACCTCAGTGAAATTGGGGAAAGATCCTCCTTTGTTAGTAGAAAAAATCCTTTGTAATTTAGATGTATATCCTCTGAGGATTGAGTTTATTTTAACTAGATAAAAACTTAGCAGCTTGCTTTTAACTCTGAAATTATCTCCTTAACTGTTGTCTATTTCACATTTTAAAAAGGAAGGTGGAAAATATGTGCTAGTCTTAGATCAAGCATATAAAAATACCTAATGAGTGTCAGTGGACAAGGTTAAATAATTTAAGATTGTAGTAGATAGGTTCTATGCAGCATGTAATATTTTGAGGAAATATGTGCTGCTTTCACAAATATTTGATTCTCAGAATCAGCTGCGAAGTAGATAGGTCAGGCATCATCATTCTCTTTTACACATGGAGTACACCAGCTCAGAAGATTATGATATAATTTGATGAAGATCACTTAACTGACAATTACAAGGGGATCTAGGGTTCAAATAAAGAGCTTCTGGCTTTTAGTTCTCTCTCCACTGTGAAACACTACTTGCCTTTAAAATGTACTCTTGTTGTCTGGTCTGTATGTCTCTTTCCACCTCTCCCTTAAAACAAAACAATAACTTTATTATGTGTTCTTGATAAAATTCATATTTTTTCCAGGCTGAAGTTTTCAATATGGGTTCAGGGTATTGCCATATTAATCAGAAACATTCTTGGACATTTATGAAGTGATCAAAAGTAATTCTAGTGTTCAGGGAATAATCAAACAAATTTTGAACATACAAAATAATATGAACCGTTACCAACAAATTATGTAATTTAACTAGTTTTCTGAGTCTGTTTAACATACTAATTTATTTCATTATGATAATTTTCAGAATAAATAAACTTGAAGATACTATTACACTAATTAAAGGAAAGATTGAAGAAGTTTGCCTTCCTGTAGAAAAAGTAGATGTTATTATATCTGAGTGGATGGTAAGTGTTTGCAGAAAAAACTACTTGTGTTGGTTTTAAAAAAAAGAAAGCAGTGAATAAGGTAGTAGTTTTCTGCATTTAATTATGTTTGATAAATGTCAGAATAATGGCATTATTTTAAAAACAGCTACAATCTTTTTATGGTAGTTTATTCTGATATGGCACTTATTTACTGGCCGTTTGTAATCTTTTTAAAAAGAGAATAAATTAGCTTTTTTACTTTTAAAATCATAATAAAGAATTATTGTTTTTCTATTTTCTAAATTTGTGGAGATCTAAATATGTTTGCTGAAAAGCCTGTGAGGACTAGTAAGGACTTATTAGGACTGTTTCATCAAAATTAACATGATGTTGCCACTATTGCTCTAATACTGAATGTCCTATCTTTCTTATGTGAGGCCATGTAGTCAGTGTTCTTTATCACATAAAAGAGAATTTATTAGCGTGATTAAAATAATAAAATTAAGATACGTTTATAGCTTTAGAATTTGCTTTTGAAATCGTAAGTCAGGGCACAGAATGTTTATTTTTAAATGTATATGAAGTAAAACTAATGGTATTTGACAACTGATTTAACTTGTTGATATGCCAATTTGATGAAGACAAGTTAGCGTTTCCAGATAAAGATTTCTTAAGTTTTTGGAGAGTTTTAAAGCCTTTTTTTAAAAACCTGTATTTGATATATATATTTTCAGTAAATGAATTTATCAAAAAATGTTGGAAAAAATGCATTATGCTTTATAATTATCTATAAATTTTGAATAATCATAGCAATACTTCTAGCAAAATAGGGATTTTAGGGAGCTTTTGAAATGTTCAGATTTAATGTATAAGTAAATTTCAATCTAGAGCCAGTGACAGTCACTGTTGTTAGCAGTTACTCTTTTGTACATGAAAGAGTATGTTGATTTTTTTATGGTAGGGTTGGCTTTTAATAATTTTTAATCACAGTGTCATTATTTTTCTTATACCAGAGAATTTGTATTAGCACTCTGATTTCTTTTATGAATTGGGTGAAAAGATACGGATTTAGTTACATATAATTAAAAATCCAGCATCTTTTTAAGGACGACAAAAAGGTGCTTTGAAGAAGCACATTTGAGGCATTTACTCAGCAATATGTTAAAATAGTGTGTGCTAAATGTTGGCTGACCTGCTCATTTCTCCATGGACCATTTTACTTTTCTTGGAAAATGCATCTATTGAATTACTCCAAATTAGGATATAAGCAAACTGAGACAGACTTTACTAAACTTTCTGTCATCCCAGTTGAACGTTTTTCCATATCTGGTTATAACTAGTTGGATAGTTCTTGACCTGCCTAGCAGAATTATATTTCTAGATATTGATATTCTAGGAATTTTCATTTCAAAATCTGAAAGATGATCTAGAAGTACTAATATTCAATTGAAATCTTAGAGGCAGTTGGTATAATAAAAAATTAGCTGGATTGAGTGAATTTATGAGATCGTCACATTTACGATATGAACTTTATTGAAAAGCTGTGCTGGTCTTGGGCTTATTTGTCCTCAGGTGCATTTTACACTCTTCTGCCTGCTTCTGTACTGAAGGAGGGCTAGCTCTGCAGGCTGCTTTTTCTAGGCTCCAAGGACAACCATCATCCGCGGGGTTTGGGAAACCCAACGGGAAACACTGATAGGAGATTTAAAGAAAGGGAAAAGTCAGGGCATTTCTTTGCTTCTGTTTGCCTCTAGTTGTATTGCTGGCAGAAGCTGTTTCTTTTGTGACTCCAATTCCCACTGGACAAGTCTGTCATAATTCCAGTGTCCACTGTGTGACTCTGCCCTGGACTCTTGTAGCACTGCTTCTTCCTTTTGTCTCTCTAGCCTAGGAATGGTAGTTCCTTCCTGGTGTCTACTCATGTCCAGTTGTCTCAGTTCCTTCTTGATCACTTACCATATCTTTTACCCTCTCTGTAACCAACTTCCTGTATTCATTTTTCTGTTTTCATGACTTATGGTTTCTGTTCTCCTAGACTGTAATTGATGTAAAGGGTACCTTTCATTTTGGAGGACTGGTCAGGTCTGATCTCTGCCTTTATTAGGAAGGCATTATAATACAAATAATTCTGAGTCACTGGAACCTGGAATGAAAGCCAGTTGTTTGGAACCAAGGTGCTTTCAGAAGCCCTTCACTAAGGGAAGTAAATCAGTGTATTCAGGAAGTGTTAACTAAGAACTTTCCTTATTCCTCTTCACAAGGGTATAACTTAAGAGTTTGCATTATCTTACTGTCTCCCTTTCCTTATAGGCATCAGTGGAATTGAAGTCTAGCAGATCATGTTAAATGTGTTAGGTGGAGCATTAGACACCATAATTTATGGCCGTTATTCTAAGGCAGTCAACTTTGGATAGCCTTATTTCTCTAATAAAATTTGCATTAAGCTTTTTAATGGACTTGTAATGCAGTGTAGCAGTGTAGGTATTGTATGTTACAGAGATGTACATTTTGTTTTCTTCTCCTATAGTCCACTAACTATTCCATGTTAATCTAGATTTATTTTTTTGTCTACAACTATTCATGAACTTTGCTTTATTTTGGAAGATGTTCTTAGTTAAGCCTGCTTCTCCCTCTCCCACTCCCCCTGCTTGTGTTCCCTCTCTTGCTTTGTCTCTCTATGTCAAATGAATAAATAAAATCTTTAAAAAAAAATGTAATTTTAAAAGCCAAATCATTGCTGTTAGCATATTATTTAATAAGCCATCACTTGCCTCTTAGAGTTATGAATTTCCAGACTTAGGCTTTCTTTTAATTTTACATTTTCATTTTTTATTGAATGGAAATTCCATTTGGTAAAATTATTATCAGTTATATAAATAACTGATATTAAATTAGCCAATATTAAATAAATAACTGAATGAATAAATGACTTAAATCAATTTAATCTCTGTAAGATGTTAGTATTTATGCCTATGAGTATCTCCTTTCATTTTCCATATTTTACTCTACCAATACAGCCATTCTTTATGACATCTTATTTCTGATTGTCTAATAAAACTGTCCAAAGTAAGTGTCCCCAATTCTGTGCTACAAACGAGTTAAGCCAGATTGACTCATTTGGTGTTAGTGTTTTCCATCTATGTTTTCAGTGTGACCTCCTTATAAATACATAGATAAGATCCTGGCATCATCTGATACGATTGCCAGCAATGATTCTTGTTTGCACGTTTGTTTTTTCCATCATCAGGATTATCAGCAGAATTACACATTAGGTGAACTTATTGTCATGATCATTCCTGACCTACATTAAAATTGTCTGAAGTCCTTTTTTGCAATTTTTCTATCTTGGCTTGCTTTTCACAGAAGCTACCTAAAATTTCTCCTTACTCAAATATTCTTGGATGTGTCCTTGAAATTTAAGAATTAACTTTCCTACCCCATCTTCACCAGCACAAGTGTATCTGTGTAATACACATGCATGCACATACCCACACCCACAGTGTTATCTTTTGTTCATGCTTAATACTCTTTATTAATGAGTAGCATTTCAAGATATCATTTAAAAAACAACATGGCTTGTGATTTGGCTTATCAGCAATCCACAAACTGACCATAAAGCCTGTCATAGGTCACATTTTAAACTGGTGGATGTTGAAATGTTCTTGTCGTCTTTAGTCTGACAGTGAAGCCATGCCATTTCAGCCAACTGCCATGAGGATAGGTGACCTTTCTTGGTCTGTTTTTAACAACACAAATTATAGTGTATTGTAATTAATTGTTCATGTACCTTTTTCCATTCTCCTGAGACTGGGAGCCAGGATTTACTTGGTATGACCAGATTCTATCACAAGGCTTAGCATGATGAGGGAATGTACACCATAAGAGAACTTTACAACTTAGAAATTCACTGGCCATAGATATGATCTTATTTATAATTTGCTATACAGCACATGAAGTCAAGGAGGTAACATATGACAATATTGAGAATGTTGCTGTGGAGTCAGACTACCTAACCCTTCGCCCTGTTTTGCTGCTTTGGTTTGTTGCCTTGGGCATGTTACTGAACTTCTCTGTGCCTCAGTTTCTTTCTTTGTAAAATGAAGATAATAGTAATACCTACTTCATAGGGTTTTTGTGAAGATTAAATAAGTTAATAGATATAAATTTCTTGAAGCATTTTCTGCACATAATAAAATCTCAGTAGTTAGCTCTTTGGTTTTGAAAATTGTATAGTCTGTTAAGCACTTGCTAACTAATGAATGAACTGCCTGACTAGGTTATTCAGTAAGTAAAATTTGAAAATGGTAATATACATGAAGTAAAGACTATTAACACTTGGGTGAAGAACATTCCTAGTGCTTCCCCCCCTTGGTTTATGAGCCCTTTGTTAAAGCAGAAGAAGTAATGCTGTTTACTTCTACCTGTGAATGAAAGAAAGCTCCTAAAATTTACAGTTTTCATTTTCAGACAGTTGGGCATTTAATATAAACACAGTTAGATTATCCTATGTAATTGAGTTGGCACAGGTAGTGTGAAGTTTCTACTTAAAAGTTATCCATGAACAGATATTTGATTCACAAGAATGGAGTAATCATATAGATGCCACCAGTTTGTAATAAAGAAAACTTGCTCACATACACCTCAACCTGGATTTAGAGAACCTGCCAATCATGTGTTTGAGAAATAACAGATTAAGTATGGTGTGAAAATTTGGGAGGGAAAAAGCATTATTTGTATTTCTTTGGAGTGGAATGCAAAATTCTCACAAATTTTTAAGATAAAACATTAGCCTTCATAGCTTTTTGAGCCCTCCCAGGGCTGATTTTACTAAGTCCTTCTTACTTCCTTGGGAGTTTCAATTCATTCTCTTTTGCCATTTAGAGATACTTCAAGGGACAAGTTTAAGAAGAAACACTGCTTTTTGAAACTGATTTAAAAGGGCTTGATGAAGATAATTGTCCTCTGAAGTTTTCTTCTCTTGGGGTACAGATCTTTCACATGTTATATTTTCTTTAATAGAGTCTTCAAATTGGCAAAATTTAGATAGCAGAACTAGGAAGTCATTGTTCAGTTAGGTGAAGTGAGAATTAGGGCAGGAGTTAGTTACAGTAAATTTTGATCTGTTCTTATGAATGAATGTTTTTTTCTGACCTGTTTTTGGTAGATTATGTATTTTGAGTAAATTCTTCAGTAGTGGTGATACATCGATTTGGTCTGCTCCATTTTCCATTCTCTTCCCTTTATCCATTTTTAATACTAGAATATTTATTTGGGAATACCCAATTTAAAGTAACATGAAGTTGAATGAATTTGAGGCTACCTGACCTTCTCAGGAATTCAGTCTTCAGTCTTTTATTAATTTGTGCTTCTGTCCAATAAAAGCAAGTGACCAGAAACAAACCCAAGGCTTAATCTAGTTTCTCTTACTAGGAAATGACATGTAATTTATCTTGATCAGTTTTGCTAAAGTTTTGTCGTTTACTGCTCTTTTCAAAGAACCCGAATTGTGCTTTGTGTTGATCTGTCAGCATTTGTTTTCTATCATATTGATTTCTGCTTCAGTCTCTATTTCCTTCTACTCTCTTTAGAGTTTAATTTGCTGCTCTTTTCTAGCTTCTTGAAAAGGAAGCTTAGATCATTGATTTCCAGCTTTTCTTTTTCTAATATTTGGCATTAGACGCTAACATTTCTAAGTACTGATTTAGCTGAATCCCACATTCAAGTGATTTTTTTAAAGATTTTATTTATTTGTCAGAGAGAGAGAGTGTGTGTGCACAAACAGGGGGTACAGCAGGCAGAGGGAGAAGCAGGCTCCCTGCTGAGCAAGGAGCCTGATGCAGGACTTGATCCCAGGACCCTGGGAGTATGACCTGAGCCAAAGGAAGACGCTTAACCACCTGAGCCACACAGGTGTCCCGACATTCAAGTGATTTTTAAAAATAGTTCTAAGTATTACTTTTTCCTGAATTATTATCTTTTATGCTGTTATTAAAATAAACACTCAAGTATTATCATATTTGAGAGATAATCTACCATTAATAAAGCAGAGTCACTGGCACTCTTATTCTCCACATAAGTTGATGAGGTGCTCTAAGGAACCCTTATTGCAGAACCAGTAAACCCTGAAGAGCACACATTTTACTTTTTTTTCTTAGGGATATCAGTTTTGATGTCATTTCCTCTTTCCTTGTTCAGTTCTATTGTGACTAGTGTTTTTTAGAAGAGAAAACACACACACAGTTTTTTTTATTAGATAAGCAGTAAGCCAGAATGTGATGTGCATCACAGGCAATCACTAAGAGCTTGCAAAGACAGAAAGAAATCTCATTTTTTATACAGCCGACAGATAAAACCCATTACAAGCATGTTCCTGAGATAAAAAATAATAAGTTTTGTGACTGTTTTTAATTCCTAGTTTTTTCCATTTCATTACATAACCAGAAAAGAAAATTCTGGAATCCAATTGTATAAGAATTTGAAAGGCAGTACATAATTCAAATATTTAATAATATTTAAAGACTAACAGTTGTCACATTCAGTGTGCTTATGGTTCATTTTGGCATTCTGTGAAATTTCAGTTAATTTCTTTTGGCTATATTTCTGTTGGAGATCTTTATTTTTTTATTATTTTTCTGAGAGTTCCTTATTTATTCTAGTTGCCAATCTGTTGTTAGGGCTCTTCTCATATTTTCTGCATCTCCTGTTTTCTGGGCACATATTAGAATTTAACTCTCTGTCCCCTTCGAAGTCAGATGTGGCCCTATGACTTACTTTGGCCATTGAAAGTCGTATCCAGACAGAATGTTTAACATCCAGTACACAGTTTTCCATATCCCCTTTTTACACATCAGTTACTGTGGAAGCTTGTATTAATATAAACCCTCTGTCAGCCTGACTCCTGAGTAATTATAATAAGCAATGACTTGTCAGCCTGTAATGTAAGAAATAAATCTTTTCTGTTTTCAGTGATGATTTGGATACTGTTTATTAATGTAAGATAACTTAGCTTGTTGATGGATACAACTGATGGATTCCCTATCAGTTATTTTTGTTAGCGGCACATGGCTTATCATTGCATTATTTTTTGGTGTGATTTGATGAATAAGACATACTTAATGTATTAAGTTTACCAGAATTCTTTTATCGTTTGAGTTTTTGTATCTTGTTAAATAAATCTTTCTTGAATTGCCATTACATATTTATTAGACTTATCTATCTTCTGTGCCTCTTATACTCCTTCATATTTTCTATTGTTTTGACTTTTTTGGCTGTATTCTGGGTAATTTCTTCAGTTCAGTCTACCAACTTACTAATTTTTTCTGAAGCTCTTTTTTTTTTTTTTAAGATTTTATTTATTTATTTGACAGCGAGAGCAGGAACACAAGCAGGGGGAGTGGGAGAGGGAGAAGCAGGCTTCCCGCTGAGCAGGGAGCCCGATGTGGGACTCAATTCCAGGACTCTGGGATCATGACCTGAGCCGAAGGCAGCCGCTTAACAACTGAGCCACCCAGGCGCCCTGAAGCTCTTTCTAATTATCTGTTAAACTCATCTATTGAGTTTTATCTCATTTAAAAAAATTTTTTTTTTACTTCTAGAAATTCTCTTTGGTTCTTTTAAAATTTTGTTTGCTTGTTACTCCTATCTTCAAGCCTCTTAATCTCATAAATTGTAAACAATATCCAGCAGTTTTGCAGATCTGCTTTTGCTAACTTGTTTCTACTAGCCTTCATTCATGGTGCTTGGTGCTTGTTTACTTGAGTGTTTAGTACTATTTGATTATTCTGCCATATATTTTCTAAGGAACTTTATCTATGAAAAACTCTTTGGGGTGCTTGGGTTTTACCCCAAATAATTTGGCATTTGTTTTTGCTTTGTACCTGGTACATTTACAGATGCAGACCACTGTTATTTATTCTTTTTAATTTTTAAAAACACTTTATTAGGGAAAATTTCTAATGTAAAAATTTTAGAACAAATGTTTCAATGAACCTTATGCACCTATCACCCAGCTTCAACAATTGTCGGTATTTTGCCATTTTTGTTTTATTTATCTTTGCACTGTTAAATTTTTCTGCTATCTTTTTTTAACTGATAAGGACTTTTTTAAATGTATATTTATTATGCCTTTATTTATTATGTCATTGAGCCTAACAAAATTACCGATATAGGCACAATTCCATATTCCAAAAAAAATTCCTAATATTCAGTCTGTTTTCACATTTCCCTGATTGCTTCATGAATTTTATATATATATATTTTTTACAATTGATTTGTTTGAATCAGGATCTGAGTTATGTCTACACATTGCATTTGATTAATTTATCTCATAAATCTTTTTTTAATTAAGCTTTTTATTTTGAGATAATTGTAGATTATATCACATGCAGTGGTAAATAATCCAGAGAGATGCCTTATTCTCTTTACCCAGTTTCTATAACATCTTAAAAAATCTATGGTGCAACAGCACAACTAGGATATTGATACTGATACTGATACCATTGGATACAGAACAGTTTCATCACTACAGGAAGCCCTCCTGTTATCCTTCTATGGCTGTACCACCTCCCTCTTCCATTCACCAGCCTTGACTTCTGGCAGTCACTAATTTGTTCTCAATTTGTATGATTTTGTCATTTCAAGAATGAAATGGAATTGTACAGTATGTGACCTTTTCGGGTTGGCATTTTTCACTTAGCTCAATTCCCTGGAGAGTCATCCAAATTATTGTACATATCCATAGTCTCGCCCTTATTTCTAAGTACTTTTCCATGGTATGAATATACCAAAGTTGTTTCAACCATTTAACTTTTGAAGAATATCCAGTTTGGGGCTATTACAAATAAAGCTGTATGAACATTTGTGCATATATGATTTTGTGTGAACATAAGTTTTCATTTCTCTCAGATATATGCCCAAGAGTATAATAGCTAGTCATATGGTAATTGCATGTTTAGTTCCATAAGAAACTGCCAAACTGTTTTTGCAGAGGGGCTGTACCATTTTATATTCTTACAGCAATGTGTGACTGTTCCAGTGGCAATATCTATCTACATTCTTGCCAACATTGTATATTGTCACTATTTTTTATTGAAGCCATTCTGATAGGTGTATAGTGATATCATTATAATTTTAATTTGCATTTCCCTAATGGTTAATGATGTTAAACATCTTTTCATATGCGTATCTGCCTTGTATCTTTTTCAGTAAAATATCTGTGTCTTTTGCTCATTTTCTATTTGGATTGTTTATTTACTGCTGAGTTTGATAGTTCTTTTTTACTAGTTCTTTATTGGATATGTGGTTTGCAAATATGTTTTCCACTTTATAGCCAGTCCCCTTAACAAAACCTTTCACAGAGCAAAAGTTTTTAATTTTGATAAAGTCCAGTTTATCAGTTTTTATTTTTATGCATCATGCTTTTGATATCAAGTCTAAAATCTATAGTCTATACATTCACCTCCTCCCTTTTTTCTTGCCATTCTTTGAAGAAACTTGGTCAATTGTCCTGTAGAAATTTCTACTTTCTAGATTTTGATGATTGCATCCTCATGGTGTCACTTAATATGTTTTTCTATCCCTTGTATTTCTTGTAAACCAGAAATATGGGGTCCAGAAATAGAGGTTTAACAAATTAAAGTTGTTGTTCCCCCCCCCGAGAATACTTCATGGGGGGCAGTGATGGTTAGTTTCTGTTGCATTGAATCAGGGGACTCAATGTCTGGTTGTCTCCTTCTATTATGTTAAGGTTGATCAGTGGCTTTTTGGAGCTGTTAGCCTAATCTGTTCACTATAAACCTACCTAATGGTTTTAGAAGCTGTTGAAAATGATTTCTTGGATTCATTATTTCATTAAAAGTTGCCACGTTATGATATTCTACCTGTACCAATTATTCTCTATTTGTTAGCTGAAATTATTCCCAAAGTACTTTGTCTCCTCAAATATTTGGTTATGAACTATAGTTTGAATAGGAAAAATAGGATAAAATTTCCATATTTTCTATTTATTTGCCATTTTCATAGTAATGAATTGTCATGCAATGTCATTGCTTATATATGTTTATTTTAGTGGACAGATGTAGCTGTTTTTTATTATGAAGAATTAAGAGTTTATACTGATTTTTCCAAATTAAGATTATGGAATTTTTTAAGTTTTTAATTTTATACTTGTATTTCTTCTGTACAGAAAATCTTGATTTCTAAGATAATGCTAAATACTTGTTGACTTTATCATGTAATTGCCCATTGTAGTTTTACAAATTTTATACCACCTTTATTACTAACAGTAAGGCTTCTACATGCAGTTGAAGATTTCTTTGTAATTTCTTTTGTTCTAGAATATAGCTCATGGGAAATATACAGTCTAACTACTGTGTTTGAAAGTCATTTGAAGTAATTATTTTCACAGGTTAGTATGTCACCAACATGACATACACTCAGATTTATTTATTTCCTTGTTCTTCAGTTTGGGACATTGCTTTTTCCTTTACTTAGTTTAATTTTGTGTTTTAATTATGAAGAAATGATGTGATTCTATTTCTTTTGTCCCTTAGTGAATAACCTTTTTATAAGGTTTTGACTTTTTAGAAAAAATATTAGATATGTATGTATTTATATTTTCACTCTTGTCACACAAAAGTTAGCATATACTTTATATGTTGTTAGATGTGTGTGTGTGTATGTACTCTGATATAAAGTACTATCTAATACTTTAGTTGTAATTTTTAAAGTAGAATATCCAGTTATAATTAAGATTTTTTTTCAACTGGTATGAGGGTTGGGAACATGTTTAGAAATTAATATTTATTGGGGCACTTGGCTGGCTCAGTTGATAGAGCATGCAACTCTTGATCTCAGGGTTGTGAGTTTGAGCCCCACATTGGATAAATAAAAACTTTTTTAAAAAGTAAAAATTAATATTGCATTTCATACCCTTATCCTTGGAAACCGATTCTGTAATTCTGGAGTAAGACCCATATGTGCATTTGGAAAGATCTTGAGATGATTCGGTTTTGCCTTTTTCTTTTTTTTAAGATTTATTTATTTATTTGAGGGGGGAGCATGTGAGCAGGGAGGGGCAGAAGAGGGTGAGGGAAAGAATTTCAAGCAGGCTCCACGCTGCTGTGGAGCTCGATCTCACAACCCTGAGATCATGACCTGAGCTGAAACCAGGAGTCAGACACTCAACCAACTGAGCCACCTAGGCACCTCCAGTTTTGCCTTTGATAGGCTTGCTTTTTGGACCATTTGCTGCAGTTTGAGGAAGAGAACCAATTTGACTGTCAGTCTTTTGTTCATTAAGTGAGAGTGCCATCTAGTGGGGAAAAGACTTTTAATATGACAGAAGTTTTTTGAACTTTAGAAGAGTATGCAGAAGGAATTATCTCCTGTGCTGTTATGTTCTCCAGAAGTACATGGCACTTAAGAAGTGAGAACTATATGTTGTGAGGTATGAGAAGAGGGAGGAAATAGTCTTGCAGGAGAGTAGCAAGCACATAATAGTTGCTTAATAAATGGTAGCTACTACTACTATTTTCATTCTTCTTGCGTGGGAGGTAATGATCAGGTGAAGTAATAATGAAATAGCTGCTCTGACAAATATTTGTTATATACATGTAAAATTTTATTATTGCTTTTTGACTATATAATTACACAGAAGTTACAAATTTCATCTTGTCTTTACACTACCACTCAAGACTTACACTGATTCCCCAACAAAATCTGTTACCAAATTCTTGTGTATCCTTCCTGAAACATTATAATACGTTATAACATATATCTCTACCTCTTGGCATATTGATTCATTTCTTTAACAAACATGAGGCTGCTATGTACCTGGCAGGATAAAGCAGTGAACAAAATAGATGACAAGCCTCACCCTTATATTTAGTGTAGAGTAAGCATATTCTGCATATTGTTCTACACCTTGCTTTTTTCATCTTTTAAATCTATAAATTTCCCATTATGACTGTAGCTGTATTCCACAAATTTTTTGTTCAACTCAAAATATTACCCTGTGATCTCTGCTTTGATGAATGAATTATTTAGAAGTATATTTAATTCCTAAATGTTTGGAAATTTTTTAGTTATCTTTCTGTTACTGATTTATGATTTAATTTGGTTGATATCAGAGGCCATACTGTCTGTATTATCATTACATTAAATTTGTTCAGACTTGCTTTATGGCCCAGAATATGGTCTGTTTTGTTGAATGTTCTACATTCATTTAAATGAATGTGTATTCTGCTGTTGTTGAATGGACTATTATATAATTGTCAATTGGGTCAAGTTGGTTGATAGTATGATTCACATCCTTTAAGTGCTTATTATTTTAAGTATCTGTTCTATTAACTACTAAAAGAAGAAGAATGCAGTTTCTACTGATAGTTCAGGAGTTGTTTCTCTTTTCACTTGTCAGTTTTTGCTTCAGATAGTTTTATGGATAGTTTTATGTAGTTTTTAGGTTCATACACATTAGAATTGTTATGTATTATTGATAAAGTTTGGCTTTTTTTTTTCCTTTACCATTATGAAGTATTGTCCTTTGTCCCTATTAAATTTGGTCCTTTAGTTTACTTTAGCATTTTTGCAATTAATTGTATACTATTCTAGACACATTTTAACATTTATAAACAGATCTGAGTGTATGTTCCTTTTGCCTTCTCCCAGACTATTGCATATTATATAACTAGTCATAAAATCTTCCTTTTAATAAGTTGTGAAATACAACATGCACAGAAGATAGCATAAACTTACAGACACAGTGTAAGAAATAGTTATATAATGAACACCTGTATAATCATTAGATCAAAATATAGAAAGCGGCTGTCAAGTATCTTTTCAACTTTCTTCAGATATCTTTGTATGCTAATTTCATCTTCAGATGTCTCTTACAATATCTTTTCAAATATTTTAAAATAACTTTTTATCTTTTAATTGTATCTGTTACAACTTCTTTCCCATCCCAGAGAGGTTACCACTCTCCTGACCCTGTGATAATCATTTACTTGCTTCCTTTATGTTTTTGCCACTTAGATTTACATTCCAAGGCAGTGTAGTTTATATTTTCCAGTTTTTGAGATTTATGTAAGTGGAATCAAAATATAAATATGTTTCTGTATTAAAAAATAGTTTTTTGCTTTCTTCACTAAGTCACATTTGTAACATTCATCAATATTGCCAGTATGGATAATTTGTTCATTTTCATTTTTGTATATTCTATTGTGTGACTATATAACAGTATGTTTATTATTCTGCAGTTGGTGGACACTGGATCATTTCCAGTCCTTTCACCATGACAAATGATAGTGCTGTTGTATACAGGTACATGTATGCCATTACACTCAAGCGTGCTTTTCTACCTGTATATTTAGAAGTAGAATTGCCAGATAACAGGGTGTGCTGCTCTTCTGCATTACTAGATGATGCCAAACTTTTCTAAAAGTTGTAAAAAAAATTTTTATTGTTCCATAGACTTGTCAACACTAGACATTGTATGACTTTGTAATTATTGCCACTCTGCTAGTCAGTAGTAGTTTCTATTGTGTTTGAATTACTGATGAAGTTCACCATCTCTATATGTAATTTGGCTCTTTGGATTTCCTGTTTTGTGAAGTAATTGTGTATAATTCTTTGTCCATTTTCCTTTGGATTGCCTTTTTTTTTCTTAATGATTAGTGTTCTTTGTCGGAAGTAAAGATATGTGTGTGTTTGATATCTTTTCAAACTCTTTTTAATTCTTTTTATGTTCTTTGATGAACAGAGGTTCTGAATTTTAATCTAGTCAAACTTATTGGTCTTTTTCTTTATAGTTAATACTCCCACCCCACCCCAGAACATGAAAATATTCTCCACAAACTTTATATCTTTTTAAGCTATATGTAAGTCTTTAATTCACTTAGACAGATGTGGGAATAAAAATTGTAAGTCTTTCTGGAGGCATTTTGATGATACAGATCAAAATCTTAAATGTGCATGTCCTTTAATCCAGAAATTCTGCTTTAAGAAGTTTATCTTGGCCAAATACATAAAACATTGAAACGTTGTCTGTGTGTGTGTGTACATATACATGTTCAAAACGTTATTTTTCTTACTCTACAGTAAGTGAATGCAAAACATACAGATATTCTTGTTGCTTGATAACGTCAGCCACCTTGCATTTGCCAAGTGTGCAAGTGTAGTATCTGTCTCAGTCATTGTAGAGCTGTCAGTAAGGAGGATACCTCAGTATCTCGGTATCTTCATTATCACATTTGTGATAAATTCATTAGCATTAGCATATTTTAAGTTGAAAGAGTCAAGGGATAGACTGGGGAATCTTTGAAAAAACTACAATTCAGGTATTCAGTGTGTAAGGCTATTATAAATGTAATGGTGAAATAAACAGGTTACATTATATCCTGTAAAAACTTAAGTTTGGTACATTTTTAGCAGAGAGCATTACAGATTAGGAGAAAGTGCTTATCTGATTACTTTTTGGATATGTCTAGAGCAGTGGTTCTCAGTGGTGAAGGGTATACAGTTTTGCCCCCCTGGGGATATTTGGGTATTGGGAAATGTCTGGAAACGTCTTAGGTTTTTACAGCAGTTGGGGGGGTTAGGGAGGGAGAAAGACAGGAGGAGAGTGCTGGTGGCCTTTGGTAGGTAGAAGCCAGGAGTACTAGTACACATCATACAATGGACAGGATTGCCTCTACAATACAATATTATCTGGCCCAAAATGTCAGTAGTGCCAACGTTGAGAAACCCTGCTTTAAAGTTCTCGTTCCTGTGCATTGATAGTAATTCAATTTCTAAATGAGATCCTATTATGAAGGCCACCTGACCTAGTATGGGACATCAAGGAAGATTTTCCTTAAAAGGTGTCATCATTAAGAATATACTTTGTCACATGGATATACAATAGACACGTCCTTAACCAGTCTGCATTTCATTCAATAAATTAATGATGTTCTGCATTCTCTCTGTATGACATGCTAGATTCCATGGCTAACTGAACACTTAAAGCTGATAAATTACCTTCAGTGTGCTGCTCCTGTTTTGCTCCTATTAATTGTTACAGGTTTACCAAGAGCTTATTGTGTTTGTTTCCCTGCTTCTTTGCATAATATCAGTTAATATTAACTTAAACTATTGAACAGGATTGTAAAAAAGATTCCTGTTAAGTAGTGAGTAAAACGACTGTGACAGAATAGAAATGGGAAGCTGGGAATTATAGAACTCAGAGATTCTCCATACCCTTAGATTCTTTTTTCTATTTTAAAATAACCCAAACTGGAAATTACAATCCATTATGAGTGTGGTTTTTGCAAGGAAGATTGTGAAGATCCTAATTAATAGATTCCCCCTCAAAGAGTATTAGTAAACATATCTACATTTATTTGTATTTTTTTCTTAAAATGTATTGCTTTCAGTTAACAACCAACTAGTAGTCCCAGCCACATTGGATAACAGTTCTATCTACAGTAAGTTTTATAGAATTGAGAGTAGTATTGGAAAAAAGTGTCATAAAATATTTATTATGCTTCAGAAATATAAAAATTGGGTTTAGATTTTATAGCCTTGTTTCTTTGTTAGAAGTAATCTTTTATTTTTATCTTTAGATAAATTAAATTATTGAGTATTTGTCACTAGACTTTCTACGGATTAACTCTTCATTTTATCTGTAACTCTCCCCTGCCTCTCTTTTTTTAAATAATTAATTACGCTTAAGAGTGTATCAGTAACTCACTTATTTGCACTAAAAAAAAGAGAAAACCTTATACTGAAGGTATCACAAGTTTCTTTTATCATTAATTTATTCTCAGAAGATATGAACAGACATTTTAAAAATAAGGTTCACATTTCAATGAATAATGATAATATCTTAGTCCCAGATTTAATCCAATGTGTACCTTTTGTAGTAATTAATTTTTGAAGTGTAAATGCAAATTTTAATTTTAAAAAGTAAATCACTTTGGAAAGAAGCGTGCCCCATGAGCATCATGGGAGAAAATATTGGGTGTAATTCTCTTCCAGATGGCACCCCTACAGGTGAGGCAGCAGCCTGTGAAATTACAGTCTGAATTACACTGCAGATGAGCCGGACATTTGGAGCAGCTCCTTTTGATATCAGTAATAAATGCCTTGGTTCAGAATCAAGGACAGTTCCCAGGAAATTAAAGGCTATTCTATCACGTAGGGAGCCTATAGTAAAACGAAGTTTAACAAAATGGAAAGTTGAGAGAAAGGACAACAGTTAGCAATACATATATGAATCTTTTCATCTGCTAGTATTTAAAGCTAGATATATTAATTTATCTCATAGATACCATATTTTGGTTCTACATATATTCTAATATTTGCATGGATTTTCTAAACTGATAATTTTCATAATGGATGGTGGCTAAGAGCCAGTTGCCAACTAAGCTATCACTGTGACATATTACGAATCATATACCTATTATAAATTCTAATCTTGTTTAATATGCTTTATGGGAAATTTTCCATTTCAGAACACTTGAGTCCTTAATTACAAAGGTAGTATATAATACAAATACTAAATCTTATTTTTAATTAGGTAAATATATTTAAGAAGCAACATAGGATAGTTATTCAGAACGTGACTCTGTAGTTAGACCAAGGTTCAAATTCTGGGTCATTCAGCTATTTCTGTGACTGTTATAAGTCCTATGGTTTTAAGCTATTTAACATTTGTAAGCCTTAATTTCCTTATCAGTTAAATGGAAAAAACAATAATGTGCTTTAGGAAGATTTAAATAATCCTTATAAAGACATTTAATACAATAAAAGTCAGCAATTATCACTGCTATTTTGAGAATTTTAATTTTAGAAAGCAAACAGCATTTAAAAATAACCAGTTTTAGGGGTGCCTGGGTGGCTGTCAGTTAAGCATCCAACTCTTGATCTCAGCCCAGGTCTTGTTCTCAGGGTTGTGAGTTCAGGCACCACATTGGGCTCCACACTGGGCATGAAGCCTACTTTAAAAAAAAAAAAAAAAAAAAAGCTTAAAATAACCAGTTTTATTAAATACCAGAAAAATAAGAAAAAGCAGGTACTGTTTCATTTTTAACAAATATAATGATGTATGATATTAATGACTCTTATTCTTTTATTCATTTAAAAATTTCATACTGAGTTCCTGCTGTCTACCAGCCACATTTGTAGCCCTCAGGAATATAGCTTTAAACAGTATAGATAAAATCTTTGTTCCTCTTGGAGCTTACATTTTAGTCAAGAGTTAAACACAAAAATAAACCACATTTTAATTCATGAGGGTCACAATGAAATACAAAGTAGGGTAAAGAGATGGAGGTTGATAGAGAAAAAAGATGATATTTTATGTGGAGACATCAGGTAAATCCTTTTTGAGGAGGTAATAATTGAGCAGAAATCTGACTGCTGAGTGAAATGAATGACCAATAAAATTGTCAGTCTTCACTGAAGGCTAAATGTGAAGAAATGTGAATCTATTCTTGGTTTGAAGGAATGCTTTTCTGTTGATTTACTAGTTCAGCTAGTCTTTAAGTTAAGGTTTACAAACTACTTTGACAGAATAGAAGCCTCATCATATACTTACATAAGCAATACTTTGATACTGAAGTAAAAAATATAGATACAGAATACCATTGTTAATTGTACATCAATGAAGAGAGAAAAGGGGGATAAAAATGGGGAAAGATGAAAGAAGAAATTAGCCTTCTGCTTCTATCCATGTTAGGCCAATTCTACCACATGGTAGCTGACCCCACATAGTGCCTTCTACCAAATTTAAGAATCACGTGGTACGGTCTTTCATAGGTTTTATATGTTAACCCTATGCCAAGAACTGAGCTAAATCCTTTACCTTTATCAACAAAAGCATTTGATTATTTGCTTTCAGAAATTCACTGATCAGTAATGATGACTGACTGAAAAAATGGGAAGGAAAAACATGGCATTTATGAAAGGGTATTTTTGCTGCCAAGGATGATTATCTTCTTTCTTTTGTTTGTTTGCACTTGATTTTACTGTTGAGTTTAGCAGCAGTAAGAATTGAATCATAAAACCAGGGTTTTGTAAGGGGAGCAAAAAATTGTCCAGTATTATTCATCCAGTCATGTGACTTAAGTCATTTAACTTTTCTAGTGTTGATGTCTATAATGTGAAAATTAGGTCATTTGAATAGTTAAAATCTTAGGAACTATCTCTAATACGGTTTGATCAGAATTGTAAGCTTAGCTAATGTAATCATCATAGGGTATGTGGAAAAATGCTTATTGATGTTTTCTATTTTAAATAGAAGCAGACATATGGGAGCATCTTAAGTGCAAATACCAAAATTTGAAGTATTAAATAAAACTGATTTTCTTTTTTTTTGTCTTGGGGGGGGAAAAAATCCCTGTGATTATCTTTGTGAGAAGAAAAAGTTGGAATTGGCACTAATTTGGCCAATGTGACCAAATTACTTTTATTGGGTTTTAAAATTGTATTTCTTAATGTAAAGAAATTTTGAGTGTTTTGTATTTTTTTGTATGTGCACACATATACATAGTCTTGGTTGGTCTGAAAAAAAAGTGACACAAGAAAATGTATTCTCTTAGACCCCTGGAAAAAGAAAAAACAGGAATTCCAGTTCTGAGTCATGGATTCTAATATAGGACCATTGACTAAACAAACGAGATGATTTTGGCCAGGCTGGTAAAGCTTTATTCTCTAATTTATTAAATATAATTTTAAAATTTTGATTAGTCTTCACAAGCATATTTTTTAAAATTTTTTTATTATGTTAATCACCATATATTACATCATTAGTTTTTGATGTAGTGTTCCATGATTCATTGTTTGTGCATAACACCCAGTGCTCCATGCAGAATGTGCCCTCTTTAATACCCATCACCAGGCTAACCCATCCCCCTACCCTCCTCCCCTCTAGAACCCTCAGTTTGTTTTTCAGAGTCCGTCGTCTCTCATGGTTCCTCTCCCCCTCTGACTTACTACCCTTCATTCTTCCCCTCCTGCTATCTTCTTCTTTTTCTTTTTTCTTAACATATGTTGCATTATTTGTTTCAGAAGTACAGATCTGTGATTCAACAGTCTTGCACAATTCACAGCGCTCACCATAGCACATACCCTCCCCAATGGCTATCACCCAGCCACCCCATCCCTCCCACCCCCCACCACTCCAGCAACCCTCAGTTTGTTTCCTGAGATTAAGAATTCCTCATATCAGTGAGGTCATATGATACGTGTCTTTTTCTGATTGACTTATTTCACTAAGCATAACACCCTCCAGTTCCATCCACGTCATTGCAAATGGCAAGATCGCATTCCTTTTGATGGCTGCATAATATTCCATTGTGTATATATACCACCTCTTCTTTATCCATTCATCTGTCGATGGACATCTTGGCTCTTTCCACAGTTTGGCTATTGTGGACATTGCTGCTATAAACACTGGGGTGCACGTACCCCTTCGGATCCCTGCATTTGTATCTTTGTGGTAAATACCCAGTAGTGCAATTGCTGGATCATATGGTAGCTCTATTTTCAACTGTTTGAGGAACCTCCATACTGTTTTCCAGAGGGGTTGCACCAGCTTGTATTCCCACCCACAGTGTAGGAGGATTCCCCTTTCTCCACATCCCCGCCAACATCTGTCGTTTCCTGACTTGTTAATTTTAGCCATTCTTACTGCTGTGAGGTGGTATCTCATTGAGGTTTTGATTTGGATTTCCCTGATGCCGAGTGATGTGGAGCACTTTTTCCTCTGTCTGTTGGCCATTTGGATGTCTTCTTTGGAAAAATGTCTGTTCATGTCTTCTGCCCGTTTCTTGATTGGATTATTTGTTCTCTGGGTGTTGAGTTTGATAAGTTCTTTATAGATTTTGGATACTAGCCCTTTATCTGATATGTCATTTGCAAATATTTTCTCCCATTCTGTCGGTTGTCTTTTGGGTTTGTGGACTGTTTCTTTTGCTGGACAAAAGCTTTTTATCTTGATGAAATCCCAATAGTTCATTTTTGTCCTTTCTTCCCTTGCCTTTGGTGATGTTTCTAGGAAGAAGTTGCTGCGGCTGAGGTCAAAGAAGTTGCTGTCTGTGTTCTCCTTTAGGATTTTGATGGACTCCTGTCTCACGTTTAGGTCTTTCAACCATTTGGAGTCTATTTTTGTGTGTGGTGTAAGGAAATGGTCCAGTTTCATTCTTCTGCATGTGGCTGTCCAATTTTCCCAACACCATTTATGGAAGAGACTGTCTTTTTGCCATTGGACATTCTGTCCTGCTTTGTCAAAGATGAGTTGACCATAGAGTTGAGGGTCCATTTCTGGGCTCTCTATTCTGTTCCATTGATCTATATGTCTGTTTTTGTGCCAGTACCATACTGTCTTCATGATGACAGCTTTGTAATAGAGCTGGAAGTCCAGAATTGTGATGCCGCCAGCTTTGCTTTTCTTTTTCAATATTCCTCTGGCTATTCGGGGTCTCTTCTGGTTCCATACAAATTTTAGGATTATTTGTTCCATTTCTTTGAAAAAGGTGGATGGTATTTTGATGGGGATTGCATTGAATGTGTAGATTGCTCTAGGTAGCATTACATCTTCACAATGTTGGTTCTCCCAATCCATGAGCATGGAACGTTTTTCCATTTCTTTGTGTCTTCTTCAGTTTCTTTCATGAGTATTTTATAGTTTTCTGAGTACAGATCCTTTGCTTCTTTGGTTAAATTTATTCCTAGGTATCTTATGGTTTTGGGTGCAATTGTAAATGGGATCGACTCCTTGATTTGTCTCTCTTCTGTCTTGTTGTTGGTGTATAGGAATGCCACCGATTTCTGTGCATTGATTTTATATCCTGCTGCTTTACTGAATTCCTGTATGAGTTCTAAGCAGTTTTGGGGTGGAGTCTTTTGGGTTTTCCACATACAGTATCATATCATCTGCAAAGAGTGAGAGTTTGACTTCCTCTTTGCCGATTTGGATGCCTTTGATTTCTTTTTGTTGTCTGATTGCTGTGGCTAGGACTTCTAATACTATGTTGAATAGCAGTGGTGATAGTGGACATCCCTGCCGCATTTCTGACCTTAGGGGAAAGGCTGTCAGCTTTTCCCCATTGAGAATGATATTCGCTGTAGGTTTTTCATAGATGGCTTTTATGATATTGAGGTATGTACCCTCTATCCCTATACTCTGAAGAGTTTTGATCAAGAAAGGATGCTGTACTTTGTCAAATGCTTTTTCTGCATCTATTGAGAGGATCATATGATTCTTGTTCTTTCTTTTGTTAATGTATTATATCACGTTGATTGATTTGCAGATGTTGAACCATCCTTGCAGCCCAGGGATAAATCCCACTTGGTCGTGGTGAATAATCCTTTTAATGTACTGTTGGATTCTATTGGCTAGTATTTTGGTGAGAATTTTTGCATCCATGTTCATCAAGGATATTGGTCTGTAATTCTCCTTTTTGATGGGGTCTTTGTCTGGTTTTGGGATCAAGGTAATGCTGGCTTCATAAAATGAGTGGAAGTTTTCCTTCCATTTCTATTTTTTGGAACAGTTTCAGGAGAATAGGTATTAATTCTTCTTTAAATGTCTGATAGAATTCCCTTGGGAAGCCATCTGGCCCTGGGCTTTTGTTTCTTGGGAGATTTTTGACTGCTTCAATTTCCCTAGTGGCTATAGGTCTGTTCAGGTTTTCTGTTTCTTCCTGGTTCAATTTTGGTAGTTGATACATCTCTAGGAATGCACCCATTTCTTCCAGGTTATCTAATTTGCTGGCATAGAGTTGCTCATAATATGTTCTTATCACAAGCATATTTTTAAATATATTTTTTAAATAGCTCTTAATTTTTTAAGTTAAAATAATAAGATTTATTTTTCTAAACTTTTATATGTATTAACATATGTAATCTTCAGAACAGCCTTATAAAGTAGAATACCATAACTGTCCCTTTACAGATGAAGAAACTGTGGTACAATGATGTTAATTTGTCCAAATTCATATAGAGAAAGGGACTCCTTGGGGTGCCTGGGTGGCTCAGTCAGTTAAATGTCTGCCTTCGGTTCAGGTCGTGATCCCAGGGTCTTGGGATCGAGCTCCCCACCCCAAAGCAGGCACCCTGCTCAGCAAGGAGTCTGCTTCTCCCTCTCCCCCTGCCCCACCGTCCTCTTCCCCCTTCCCACTCATGCTTATGGTCTCTCTCTCTCTCTTTCTCTCTCTCAAATAAATAAATAAAATCTTTTTAAAAAAAGAGAGAAAGGGACTCCGCTGGGATTTAAATCCAGGAGTGCACTCTTTTCACCACTATATTATTGGTATTGACTTTAGCACCAGTTTAAAATACGCCACAATTTAATCTCTGATAGATAGCTAATAATAACTTTATCATAAATGCAGTAAATAAGCATGTTGTTAGAAGGAGCTACTTTCAGTTACTGATGGAAAAGACTTTGGTGTATTTGTGGTACATGGAAGTAAGACAGTTTGGACATGGGAAGCAAAATACTTAGCTTTTTTGCCAACTACTTTGAAAGTTAATACTAAAAACAGTTTGACACAATGCCAAATCAATGACAAACTAATTTTTTTTGCCCCCTTCCAAAAAAGACTGGACTATAAGGAATACTTAAGTTTGTATCAAAATGTAAATTAATTTATTTTAATTAATGTTTTAACATGCAGTAATCTTGCAAATAAGGACTGTTTTTTCCCCAACCTATTAACATGTTTTACCAGCTGATCTTTTTCCTTTGTCTGTGCACACATATACATAGTCTTGGCTCGTCTGAAAAAAGAAGTAATAGAAGGTAAATAGAATACTTCTCTTTTAATAATTCCTTGGAATCAATTAAAATTCACTTTAATTAACAGATGAATGCTTATTTATAAGCAGTTGTGTGCATAGGTCTGCATGAATTATGTCAGATTGATAAAGATTTCTTAGTTGACTTCCAGAAGTTCCTTGTTCTTTGAATACACAGATGTTATTAACAGTAAACACACTTGTAAGAGTTAGACGTATTACAGAGATACTCTAACCAGAACAGTTTCCACCAAATCCTTAATTTTCCTGATGTAAACAAATTGAGAAAAGGCTTTGTTCCTAATCTTTCTTTTGTAGGCAAGTATTTTCTTTTCAATGAATTGGTATGTTGCTGGGATTGGGTAAACATCAATGTAGAGTTGCTAGTGGCAGTTTAATTAGGTTTTTTTTAAGCGATTCAGGCTTGTGAGCTACATTTTCTATAAATTTAAATGTGCTGTTCATCTCTTGTGAAGATTTGGGGCACCTGGGTGGCTCAGTTGGTTAAGCGACTGCCTTAGGCTCAGGTCATGATCCCAGGGTCCTGGGATAGAGTCCCGCATTGGGCTCCTTGCTCAGCAGGGAGTCTGCTTCTCCCTCGGGCCCTCCCCCCTCTCATGCTCGCTCTCTCTCATTCTGTCTCTCTCAAATAAATAAAATCTTTAAAAATAATAATAATAATCTCTTGTGAAGATTTTCCATCCCAAGTTGCAGGTTTTTCCTCTTCTAGAGACCCCTTTAAAAAGTCTTTGTTCGGGGCACCTGGGTGGCTCAGTCATTAAGTGTCTGCCTTCAGCTCAGGTCATGATCCCAGGGTCCTGTGATCGAGCTCCACATCGGGCTCCCTGCTCAGTGGGAAGTCTGCTTCTCCCTCTCCTACTCCCCCTGCTTGTGTTCCCTCTCTCGCTGTGTCTCTCTCTGTCAAATAAATGAATAAAATAAAAATAAATAAATTCTTCTTTAAAAAATAAATAAAAAGTCTTTGTTCATGTGATTAAAGAGTATTGCATTTATCCTGTCAAACAGTTATTTGTGCACAGAACAAATGAGTGAGAACTTAGAATGCTGTCATTAGGGCAGAATTCATGTTGGTTTACTCTAAGCAGTAAGAAAGTGTTTCATGTGCTAAGCACTTGACTCTTCCTACTGCTCTGGGTAGTTGGGGGATAGGCTCTCAAAGGAGAAAGACTGACTCAAGCTGTCATTGATCCCTTACTCATTATACCAGTAGTGGTAAATTTTCTTTTCACCTGTGCTACGGTTATCCTTTCTTTTTTTTTTTTTTAAGATTTTATTTATTTATTTGAGAGAGAGAGCATGAGAGGGAAGAGGGTCAGAGGGAGAAGCAGACTCCCCGCTGAGCAGGGAGCCCGATGCAGGACTCGATCCCGGGACTCCAGGATCATGACCTGAGCCAAAGGCAGTCACTTAACCAACTGAGCCACCCAGGCACCCTATGGTTATCCTTTCTTGGTAGAGGATTCATTACTGGTCTCTAAAATCTGGCGTACTCCAGGGCTGTATTTCATGAACATAGAACACTAGTTGTGCAAGATACTGATAGGTGTAAAATAGGAAAAAAAAAAAAAAAAAAAAGATTTGTAGGCAAACCTACAAACGTAACCATGTTACGTTAAGATACGGTTAAGATATATTCAGTAGACCTCTTTACACTACCCAGAACTATCAGTGTGCTAATGTGCATTATGAACATGGTTAAGATATGTTCAGTAGACCTTTTTACCATAACACTACCCAGATCTGTCAGTGTGCTAATGTGCATTACGAATCTCAAGATGAGGATAAAGCATCTGGTGTTTCTTAAAGATTTCCTTCCTTCCTTTTTTTTTTTTTTTTAACGAAAGAGAAAGTCACTGGGCAGGAAGCTCTGGGAAACGCTGTTCTAGACTTAGGCTTTCTTAACCTTAGCCCTTCAACTTTTGGGACTGGACAGTTCTTTGTTGTGGGACTTCCTGTGCATTGTAGCATGTTTATCAGCATTTCTTGGCTTTATATTACTAGATGCCAGTAGCACCCTTCCTTCCCTCCGAGTTGTGACCATCAAAAATGGCACTAGACATTGCCAGATGTCCTCCAGGGGACAGAAATCTGGTTGAGAACCACTGTCTGAATTAATATTGCAATATTCCAGGGAGTTAGAGGGTACATTAACAATTTCTATCTCAGATTTTCCTTTTAATGAGGAAGAAACAATGGTCTAGAAAGTGGAAGCACAGATTAAGAAGGTTCAGTACATTCGACCATAATAAACTTTCTGGGTCCACTTTATACCCTGACCTGATTTTTTTAAATGTACTTGGAGAATTTAATGCAAAAAGTAACTTCAAACTTTGCAGAAAATTATGTGGTAGATTCAAAAGCATATCTTTTGTAAAAAGAGTAGCCCAGATATTTAAATTGATATACTTAATGAAGATATTGATTACACATTTCTAAATCTTTTTTTTTTTTATGTTTTTTATGCAGGGCTATTTTCTTCTTTTTGAGTCTATGTTAGATTCTGTCCTTTATGCGAAGAACAAATACTTGGCAAAAGGAGGATCAGGTGAGTAAAAATTCTAGTTTTAATAATGTAATTTCAGTCTGGCAGAATCAAGTGAACCTTTGGATTTCAAATAAACTATGCATGACTGAAAAAATTCCCAATAGAAATGAAAGATGTTTCCATTAGATGAAGCTTGAAGACAGTCGTTTACTATACTGTTGGTAGTAGAACATTATAGAAGATATGCAGGACTTCAAGTTAATGGTATCTCAAGAATGCTTTTTATAAAAATACTAGTGGTAGGACTAGCTTTGGAAGCTATTTGCTGTTGAAATGAAAATCTAACAGAAACCCCTTTTGATTTTTAATCCTTATGACATTTGGTCTTTTTTTTTCCCCAATAGAGTATTACATACTAGGTTGGCTATTACCTACTGTACTGGAAAATTTTCCATGACTTCACGAAATATATAAACCTGTCATCTCTGTGATTTAATGAGAACATTTAAAAAGTGATTGGTTTCTACTAAGTTTATGAAGTGCAGCATACCCAATCAGTACTTTTATACTGGACATACTGGACTTTTTTATCAGTATTTTTATTAGATCGCAATAAATTTAGAAAGCTTTCTCATATTAATTCTGTATACTCTAAATGAGAGTATGTTTTGAGATTGTGTTTTTATAAGCCTTCTGCTATGAACAGTTATATACAAACAGTCCTTTTGAGGGCAGGGATTATGTTTTGTCCATCTTTTACTCTTGAACAAGCTCTACTGCTCCTGGAACATAGATAGAGCATCATGTAAGTTTATTTAATCAAATCATTAAAACTGAATTGAATAGCATCTGTCTCCCTTCATTCATCTCTCCCTGAACCTTCACTTTCTCAAAGCTTCAAGATCAACAAATGGTTTCTGTGGTCAGAGTACAGTTGGTAAAATTGTTATGTAAAGGGGCGCCTGGGTGGCTCAGTTGATTAAGCGTCTGCCTTCAGCTCAGGTCATGGTCTTAGGGTCCTGGGATCAAGCTCTGCTCAGTGGGGAGTTTGCTTCTCCCTGCCCCTCTGCCCCTCCCTTTCCTTTCCCTCCCCTCCCCTCATGCTCTCTCTCTCTCTCTGTCTCAGATAGATAAATAAAATCTAAAATCTAAAAAATTATTATTAAAAAAATAGATGAAAATTGGACATTTTGAACTAGTGACATAAAGCACCTGATCATAGTTATGCCTCTTGCCCATCCATATTCTGTGAAATCACTTTGGCAATTATGGTACAGTAAAAATCAGTGAGGCCAAAACCTAAAGCACAGAAAATTCTCCAGTACAATAGAAGTCTTTTATAATAGCTTTTAAATGGTTTGCCTATCTTTTTCAAAATACTTTGATTTATTTTATCACTATGTTTTCTGCAAGCATTTCAAGATGTATTACTGATCTCTGACATGAACCTGGCTAGAATTTTTAGATATACTTTACCCTACAAAAATTGGCTATATCTTTTTATAGTTGCAGTGGCTTTTTTTAAATGACTTATACTTAATGACTGAAACTAATTATTATCTACCATTTGTTGATTGTCTACTAGCTGCCAAAAACTATACTTTTATTTATATTATTACATGTCTAATCCTCACAACAGCCCTTTGAATTTTAGAAACAAAGGTGTCCTAGAGGACACATATTAAGTGGTCAAGCCTTGACTATTTTTTTTAAAAACTGAGATCTGCCAATTCCAATATTCGTGTTCTTTTCAACATTCCTTTTTGTTTCCCTACTAAAGTGTACTTTATTGAATCTGATTCTTACCTTGAAGTTCTAGGGAAGATTCAAGAAACTGTTTCCACACCTCCCTGAATGGTATTCATTGATCTTACTGAAGGACTGACAGCAACTTAATATATTTAAATTGAACTCTCGATGAAATTCATTAAGAACTTACAGCATGAAAATAATGAGGTTATAGTTGATTAAACAGTAGCAGAGTATTTCCCATCATCAGGGATAAAGTGGAGGCTCCTAAGTCTAGTTCTTTTCATATTTTTATGTACCTAATATTAGCACTAAGGTAATCTGGAGGCATATTGAGAGGTCAGCATTTAACTGCCTAGGCTGTGCTATTGAATGTTGCTTTTAAGAGAAAAGAAGGCAAAGTCAGAAATGAGTAACATGAAGTAGACTATTTAGCTTATTTTGTGTTTGAGTATGCCTGATGAATATCTCCAGTCATCTAGGTGCTCATTCTTCTGTTACAAAGCAAATTTTTCTTTATGTTTTTTCTAAAAGAAAGATTTACTAAGCAATTAGTGTAATGATTTTAGAAAGAATGATTGAATTATGAGAGAGGGAAAATATTAAAGATTCGTAAAAGCATGAAGGGACCACAACTGATATTTTTCCATGAATTTACGTTCAATTTATGTCTCACTATATATACAATGGTATGAAGGAAGTCCTTTATAAAACACAGTCAGCCAAAGTATTTCTTCTCCCTGTTATCACCAAGCAAATTCTGCAGTATTTTGGAGGTACTCATTTACTGCTGTTACTACTAATAAAAATAATTTTATAAAGTTAATGAAAATGTATTTACTAAAGATTGCTTCTACTATTTTTAGCTAAGATTTATAAAGCACTAGTTGTGTTCAGAAACTGTAGTGTTTTACATTCAGCTAGGATATAGATAAAGAGGAAAACTAAGGAAATGATTTGCTGTGGGTGGGGGGAATGGGTTAAATACCCAATGGGTATAAGAAGGGGCACTTGTGATGAGCACAGGGTGTTGTATGTAGTGATAAATCACTAACTTCTATACCTGAAACTAATATTGTATTGTATGTTAGCTAGCTGGAATTTAAATTAAAAATTGGGGGGAAAGAAAGATACACTGTGACCTATGCATATTTTTACAACTAGAATTAAGACAAAAACAAATGTATGTTTTAGGATGACTACAAAGAATGTATGTATTTTATACCCTAACAATGTCAAATACTGTATTTTACAAAAATTGGAATGAGAATGCAGGAGGAAGGTAGGAAGAAGTGTATATACTTGAGTTGCATTATCTTTAATAGCAGGAATACATGGACTCTTATTTAAAGGTGACAAATCAAGTAATAGAATTGTAAGCAAATTTAGCACTACAGAGTTAATATTAAAATAATACTATTGATTAAATTTAGTGGTGAAGCTTGTGGTGAAAGATTCTGTCTATATCTTGATTGTGGTGGCGATTACATGACTGTGTATGTGTTTATCAAATCATGTAGAATAATACACCGAAAAAGCCAAAAAGAGCAAGTTTTATTATTGCGTGTAAATTATACGTTAATAAAAGTGACATTTAAAAAAAAGTGAAGTACCATTTCCCACCTTGAAGTCAATTGGATTATGACATGGTTTGATTTCTAACTCCCAAAAAATATATTAAAGCTGTGTACTAACTCTGTGCCCACCTCTGTATTTGCTGTTAGTATCATCAATACATCTACCTTTTGAGTTTTAAAAAAAAATTATGAAAAAAAGAGAAGGGGAGGAATAAAGAAATATACTAATTTTATCATTGTTCTTGATAGGAGATTAATAAATAGTGTTGAAAATAGAGTACCAAAGGTATTCTATAATGTAATTACGAAGTTATCTACTAAAACAAAAACACAAAACTTCCTAAATATAAGAACTAATACTGAGGAAAAAGTAAAAAAGACCATGTAGTGAACTACTTAAAAACAAAAGAAAACAGAAATTACAAATACAAAAAAAAAACAAAACATAAAATGGTAGAGTATGATCAAAAAATGTTTTTCGTATCCATCAATGTAAATGGGTTAAACTCACTTATTCAGAGAAAAAGAATTTCAGTTTGGATCACCAAAAAAACCCCAATTTTATATACTTAGAGAGGCACATCTAAAACAAAATTATTTGGAAAAGTTAAAAGGATGAAAAAAAGATAGTTAAGCAAATGCCCTCAAAATGAAAGTAGAAATCATGGTGTTATTGATACCAGGGAGAGAAAATTAGAGCAAAATATTATATAATCAATCATATGAGTAGGACTTAGAGCTAAGGCATAAAATCATGCCCATATTCTTAGATACTTAAAAGGTTTTTGACAAAATACAATTTACACTCTTGATTTTTTTTAATGAGAAAATATGAATAATCAGACACTGGCTTATATGGCAAAGTATATTTATGTCAGGTGAAAATCTGTATCATGTTTAATGGGGAAATACTAAAAACATTTCCTCTATAGTCAAAACAGGATTTAGGTGGCTACTATTACACCATTTTTTAATATTTTACCAGAGGTACTAGTCAGTGCTATTAGAAAAGAGAAAGAACATAGAAGATAAATCAAGAAGGAGAGAAAACTAATTCTATTTATAGATTCTCTGATTCAAACCGAGGCACTTCAAGTGAATCAACTGAAAAATGATAACAAATAATAAAATAATTTAGTACATTATTGAGCTACAAAATAACATCATTAGAAATAAGCAAAACTTATATGCCAGCAGCTTTACTACTAAAAGAAGGAAGATAAATAAATGGAAAGATAGATGTTCTTAGAAAAAGAGAATCAGTACCATAAGGATACTGATTTTCCCAAAATTAATTTAAAATTTAGTGTAATCCAAAACCATTGACATTTGTTGAAGATAGATAAGTACATGAGAGTTAATTATGCTCAAAAATATTTGATATTTTTATAGGATAAATTTTATAAAATTGTAATGTAATTCCAACAAACAGCTTTGGTGTTTTTAATTAGGATTTTTAAATTTTTTGGTAGTAATGGCAAGGAAAACTGAGAAGGGTACTGGCAGGGGGAGCAGGGGACAGAAAGACTTGTGCTACCAAATTTAAAACATTACAGAGCCTCAATAATTAAAACAATGTTCTTAAATGGACAGATGAATTGAACAGAATTGAGAATCCTGGTATAAACCAAATAATATATGGTATATCATATAATTTACTGTAGTAAATTATGTTGAGACAGTTAGGTAGCCCTCTGTGTTAAAAAAAAGAAAACATAGGGGCTCCTGGGTGGTTCAGTAGGTTAAGTGTCTACCTTCAGCTCAGGTCATGATCTCAGGGTCCTGGGATCAAGCCCTGAGTCTCCTTGTGTGAAGCTCCCTGCTCAGCAGGGAGTCTGTTTCTCCCCCTCCCTTTGCTCCTCCCCTGCTTGTGCGTGCTCACTCTCTCTGTCTGTCAAATAAATAAATAAAATATTAAAAAAAAAAAACACAATAAATTATAAAGTAAAAAATCCACACAGTATAAATATTACATGAGTCAAGATTAAGTGCAAAAAAAAAAGGATAAAAATACCGGAAGGAGACATACAAAGTTGGGGAGGGAAACTTTCTAAATAAGAACTTAGATTCAGAGGCCTTTATTGAAAGAAAGATTGATAAATTTGATTATATAAATAAATTTCTAAATGACAGCGTACGCCATATGCAAAGTTACACAAGAAAGTACAGACTGAAAAAATTTTCAATTCCTGTCACCAACAAAAAGCTAATCTCCTTAACACTTAAATAGATCCTACAAATAAGACCACAAACTCAATAGAAAATTGAGCAAAGAATTGAATGGCAGCTCACAGAAAAGGAATACAGATGACTTTTAAAAATGTCCTCAGTGGGCGCCTGGGTGGCTCAGATGGTTAAGTGTCTGCCTTCGGCTCAGGTCATGATCCCAGGGTCCTGGGATCGAGTCCCACATCGGGCTCCCTGCTCCTTGGGAGCCTGCTTCTCCCTCTGCCTCTCTCTCTCTCTCTCTCTGTCTCTCATGAATAAATAAATAAAATATTAAAAAAAAAATAAAAATGTCCTCAGTCTCTGCCCTATTAAGAAAAATGTCCAATCTGAGGAATCTTTGTCTTACTCAAGGTTTCACTGTATACTCCTGTGTTTATCTTGAAGTTACAGCTTTGACATTTAGGGCTATGGTTCATTTCAAATTAATTTTTGTCTATGGCATGAGGTAAGGATAGATGTTAATATGTTCTAGCACTCTTTGTTGAAATGATTATCCTTTACCATAAATTGCTTGGCATCTTTGCTGAAAATTAATTGACCATATATGTGTGGGTATATTTTTGTATTCTGTTCATTTGATCTGTAATTCTCTTTTTCCATCAATACCATAATAATTATTTACTGTAAATTGCTTTGGCAGTTTGGTCCTTGTGTGTGTGTCTGTGTGTATGTTTTTTTAAAATAAATTTTATAATCTTACCAGTTTTGAATCTGTCAATCTATCAATTTTAACAAGATTGCTAGAATTATGATAGGATTGGCTTGAATGAGTAGATCAACTTGAGAGTAATTAGCATCTTAACAGTTTTGTCTTCCAAACCATAAACACAATATATCTTTTCATTTTTTAAACTCTTTAATTTCTCTTGGCATTATCTTGTAATTTGCAATTTAGAGATTTTTCACATCTTCTGTTAAGTTTATTCTTTCTTAAAAAATCTTTTTAGAGAGAGAGTGTGTGTGTTGTGTGTGCACGAGCAGGACGGGGGTGGGGGTGGTATCAAGCCAACTCTGCACTGAGCATGGAGCTCTTCACAGGGCTCAATCTCACGACCCTGAAATCATGACCTGAGCTGAAATCAAGAGTTGGACGCTCAGCCAACTGAGCCAGCCAGGCGCCCCTGTTAAGTTTATTCTGAAGTATTTAAATTTTTTTGTCATTTTTACAGGTGGAAATTTTTAAATTTCATTTCTCAGTTGTCTACTACCAGTACAAAAATACAATTGATTTTTGTTTATTAACCTTGTATCTTATGACCTTGCTAAGTTTACTTGATAGTTCTAGTAGTTGTTTTGTAAATTCCTTAGGCTTTTCTATGTGACCAGTCATGTTGTTTGCAAATACAGTTTTTTACTTCTACCATTCCATACTTTCTACCTTTAATTTGTGGGGTGGGAGGTGCTGTAACTCTTTGAATAAAATAGGAAACAAGTCCATTGATATATAAATAAATAAATGAGGGGGCGCCTGGGTGGCTCACTCGTTGAGCATCTGCCTTCGGCTTGGGTCATGATCCCAGGGTCCTGGGATCGAGCCCTTCAGCGGGCTCCCTGCTCCACTGGAAGCCTGCTTCTCCCTCTCCCACTCCCCCTGCTTGTTTTCCCTCTCTTGCTGTGTCTCTCTCTGTCAAATAAACAAATAAAATCTTTAAAATAATAAATGAATGAATGAATAATCTGAAAGTTTGATTAACAATGGGATAGTTACCTAGTTTCAAAGAACCTCCCCACAAAATAGCTACTAACTACAAAAAGAGTAAATTTCAGTGTAGAAGCATAGCAGTCTCCACCTTCATCAAGTAATCAGGGTTGACATTCTCAGGAATGGGTCAGATTAAAATTGTGGTCTGATAGGAGCATATAGAAATAATTCATTTCTTTGAAACTTCCTCAGAACTGGTAATAGTTTTGTAAAATCATAATTGTTGCATAGAACATTTAGGAGGTCATCATAGGAGATATCTTCTTCCATATTAGTAGAAAAAAATGTTGTTTTTACTGCCTTTATCACAAGCAAAATGAAAGATTTTTCTCCCTCACAAAACTAGACTCACATTTCTTCTGGGGTTCTTCAGAATATACATCTTTGAGTTGTAATTATCAAGATTTTGAAGTTGAGGACTACGTCCAGTACAATGCACAATTACCAAGGCCGTCAGTTCCTAACTTACTGTTTTCTGATCTTGACAGACCATCATAATCACTGGGCCTTTTGTTAAAAATATGGATGTTTGGGCCCCACATCAGATCCTTTTGAACCAAAATGTAGGAGGAGTCCTATTTTAAGAATTTGTTTGTTTTAGAATTTATTTGAAATATATATTTTCCTTTGTATCACTCGAGATTACTGTTGGAAGAAATAGAAATCTATCTTGGCTATTCAACAGAGTAGGACTTTATTAAAAAGTAGGTAGGGTGGCTTATTAAGTTTTTGTGAGAACTAGAAAACCAGGCTGGAAGGTTATACAGCCAGGAATAATGTTTTAAAATTATGTTACAGGCCGGTTTAGAAGTAATACCACTACCCTAATATTGGCACTAGCTGACATATTACATTGCTGATCTTACCAACAGTAGGCATTTCTGCCTCTGAGAAGTAGCCAGAATTTTAGGTGCTTATCATTCATTTGTGGATATAGGTCATATGTGCATGCCTAACCTACAAGGGAGAGAGGGAAAGCAAGCTTCTGTCATTTTCAGCCTCCATAGAGGGAGGCTGACCCTGCCTTGTAACATAGAGAATTTCACAAATAGTTCAGAAGGGGGCAGCTAAAAAGAGTGCCAGATATATAGGTGTATATGCTTCACCAATAGTTCTGTCTCTCTCCACAGTTCTGCGAATTTGCATTGGAAACCTGATCTGTGCTAATAAACTGCCTCTGTTACAAAGTCCCCATGTGCTTCTGTCCCTTCCTAGCTATACTTTATGTGGAAAGCTGGACTGCACAGCTTACTCACTGCTCCCTCGTTTCTACTAGCTTGCTTTCCTTTTTAGTGTTTCTTTTTGTACCATGATCTCCTTCCTTAACTCAGCTCTAATAAGTAAGTAAAGCTGAATGTTTCCATTTTCCTCACTTTGCCCTGAAATTTTATTAATCTCCAGTCTTTCTCAACCCCTTTCACCTTCCTCTTTCTCTTTCAACAAGTGCCCATTTACCTTGGGAAAATGGGGTTCCTCTTTCCCTTTCTTCCATTTGAAAAGCATAAAATGTAGCATCATGCATAATGGAAAGCATATGGATTTTACAAGTAGACCTTATGTTGAATCCCTGCTTTGTCAGATAACTAGTTAACCTAGTTAGCTGATTAAGACTGGTAATTTGGGCAAGGTACTGTACTGCTACCAACTTCAGTTTTCTTATCTGTAAAAGGATTAGAAGCTAGATAAATCTAGCTTTATAGAATCAAAATCATTAAATGGGATGCTTGAAATGAAGTGGTTGCTCAAAAAGGTTAATTCCCCTCCTGAGTTACGTCTGGTAAACTATAGATTTACAGTGAAGTGAACTATAGCTGGCAAAATGAGATTAGTGTTAGGTTTATACCTTATAAAAGTACTGAAATGAATTTAAGCATCATGCTATCAAGACTTGACTTTCACATAGTTCAACTCAGGGTAATCAGCCACTGCTTGTGGTTCATAGTGCTTGGAGATTTCCTTTAGTGTTTCCATAATTCACTGTCTACTTTCTTATCTTAAATCTGCGTTTTTCCCACATTTGTTATTTTTGTTTTGTTCAGTGATGTTGCAGTAGTATCATTTTCTACTGTTTTTCAATACATAATTTTTCAGTGTATATTGCAGCTAGCTAAGCTGGGCCTAGTCACTATAAGTTAATGATGGGAAAATGTTTCCAATTTCCAAATAAGAATTAATTTTTTAAGACATCCTTATTATATAAATTGGAAATTGAGGGGCACCTGGGTGGCTCAGTTGTAGAGCGTCTGCCTTCAGCTCACATCATGATCCCAGGGTCCTGGGATCGAGCCCCGCATCGGGCTTCCTGCTCTGCGGGAAGCCTGCTTCTCCCTCTCCCACTCCCCCTGCTTGTGTTCCCTCTCTCGCTGTGTCTCTCTCTGTCAAATAAATAAAATCTTAAAAAATAAATAAATAAATTGGAAATTGATTTTTAAGCTTATTCAACTTCAGAATTTTTGCTGATTTAGTAGCTTAGTAGTATACTTCCCTTTATACATATCAATCATTTTGTCATTAACTGTTAATTTACTAAAATCTTTCTCCATATTGTTAGCGTGTATTGTGAAAAGAATAGTTTATTTTGACTTATTATCTCCTTTTGTTCTAAACCTTTTTACTCTCTGGTTATTTATATACATGCAGTGATGCCAGTACTTACTAGGAATTGTTTCTTTATGCATCTCAGTTTTACCCTTTAGTGTCCCAAAGTTTGTGAGGCATTTCTAAGGGATAAAGGATTTCCCATCTTTATCTATTCACCATGTGAGCTGTTCTAGTGACAAATGAATTCTGGGCAGTGAATCGAGAAGGACACAGATGTCAAAGCCATGAATTTATAAATGGTCTGTTAAGAGGGTGCTTTGTCCAATCAGCGCTTTGTTAATTTCACCTACAAGAAGGTATAATTACTCAATTATGCTTCTATCGGACAAAAATCAAATGACAAATGTGTCAGAATGTGAAGGTAAAGGGTTAGTCAAGATTCTGGCAGGTGGCCCAAAATTTTAGCCAGCTGTGAGGAGGTGGATATGGAACTAAACTGACCTGTAACACTGATTACAGGTCCTTTATGAATATTCATACCTCTTACTAACAAAGATAAAAAATAATTTCATTTCTAAATGCTAGCAAATAAAGAAACCATAATTTTCTGTATCTTTGTGAAATATAACTACCTTGAAAAATGTACCTCAACACTAGAAAAAGTAAAGTCATATTCCGTTTCTTCTTACCAAAATATTTTTAAAGTTTTTTAAATTTATTTTAGTAAATTGTAGTTTTTCCTTGTGAAAAAGTTATCCTTATTTCTTAGTAATATTACTAGTATATCATAGTGCTTGATATAGAGCCAGAGGTCGGCCAACTTTTTCTACAAAAACCAGACAATAAATATTTTCAGCTTTGTAAGCCCTCCAGTCTCTGTTCCAACTACTCAGCTTTGCCTCTAGAACACAGTGCAGCCATAGACCATAGGTAAATAAATGAGAGTAGCAATGTTCCAGTTAAACTGTTTACAGAAATAGTCAGGGGGCTGAATTTGACCCATGGGCCATTGTTTGCCAGCCCCTGACTAATGATATTTTAAATTTTTCACTAAGATTTTTAATAATATCTGAAATAAAAGAACTCTGAGCTATGTTAAGTAACTTGAATGTCTGTGCACTACAAGACTCAGAAGGATATTCAGTTTCCCATAGACTATAGTGTGAATGGCACTCCCTGAAGTAGTACAATATGGTGGCTCTGATAATGACCTCCCTCATCCATTTCTCCCACATCTATATCAGGGATATACGTATCTGGCTTGCTGCCTGTTTTTGTAGATAAAGTTTTCTTGGAACATAGCCAAGCTCATTTATGTACATATTGTCTGTGGCTGGTTTCACAGTTCTAGCAGCAAAGATAAATAGTTTCAACAAAGACCATATGGCCCACAAAACCAGAAATAGTTACTTTGCAGAAAATGTTTGCTGATCCCTGATCTGTACCCTAACTATATTCCTTTTTAAGGATGGAGTTACAGGGCAAAATGTGGGAAACTTGTATGATTGTCTTACTAAGTCCAACAAAAGATCCATAAAGAAGTTGCCAGATATCTAAAGTTACTTTAGAATTCTGTTTCTGCTTCAGTGTTTCCCATCTGAGGATCTGGTTCAAGAAACTAAACATGCTTTCCTGTAGCTCAAGCTCTTGCTGGTTCAGCATAGTCAGCAACAAATCAGATACCTCGAAGAATTTCTATTAGTCAGGATTTTAAACACAGTCAAGAGACTTACCCTGTGTAGGTGGAAGAGGAGGACCGGAGAAGTAACTCAACGGTCCATGCTAGCCCCATACCCAGTACTCTAGCCCAGTGCAGCTATCACATCTGCCTCACATGCCCCTGTAGGGAGGACTTGAGAAACTTCTTATCAGTGACATAGCACGCAAGTATTTTTTCTGGGTATCGCACACGTCAGGCTTGAAAGGAGCAATTGCTTTGATGCCAAGAGATCTTATCATGGGCTTTATTAGGAAGATAATTTAGTGCTGCTGTCATTGAATAATAAATTCCTAAGGCTGTGGATAGAAACAAAGTTTGGCAGAAGGGGAGGCTTATTTCTCTGCTGTTTAAAGACTAGTTAATAATCATGGAATTATTTCTTTTGTGCATTTCTTTGGTACATATGTACTTGTTTTCAGTTTATTGATATAAGAAAATGTGATTTCTACTTTAATTCATGAATCCCCTGAATTTTATTTGAAGGACAAAATTAATTTTGTTATTTATTTGTCAGAGAAAAATATTTTTTAATTAATTAATTTATTTAAGAGAGAGAGCACAGTGAGCGAGAGAGAACACAAGTGGGGGAGGGAAGGGGCAGAGGGAGAGAGAGAAGCAGGCTCCCCGGTGAGCAGGGAACCTGATGTGGGGCTAGATCCCAGGATCCCGTGTTCCTGACCTGAGCCGAAGGCAGACGCTTAACCGACTGAGCCACCCAGGCACCCCCAATATTATTTTTTTTAATTTGGTGCTATACAGACTTTTTACCCTTGTTATTAGAATAGTTTCTTCCTGAATCACTCTTCTGTCATCTCTCTTAATACTTACTCTCCTGGTTTTCTTCTTGCTTTGGTGGCCCCAGCTTCTCAGCCATTTATTATCAGCCTCCTTCCCTTCTACACATCCCTCAGATTCTGGTACTCATCTTGGGAGTACCATCTAGGGAGAGATGACCTCATGAGCTCCCGTAACTTACACTTCCATTCATATGATCATCATCCCAAATTTATATCTTGAACCCAGATCATCTCTTAAATTTCAGTCCTGTTTATTCTGCTGCTTATTGGATATTTTTACCCATTTGTCCCATAAGCACTGAACTCTTTTGTTCCTCTTGACTCTGCCCTTATTTATTCTCTAATGTAAGGGTTAATACCAAGATCTGCCCCGCTGCTGAAGCTAAAAACTTGTCCATGACTCTTCCCTCTTCATTACCTCCACAGCCAGCCAATCCTGTGAGTTCTTCCTCCTCAATATCCCTTGAACAATGTGGGAGTTAGGGGCATCACCTGCCCCACCTCCTATGTGGTCAAAAATCTATAACTTTTAACTCCCCCCAAAACTTAACTACTAATAGCCTACTGTTGACTAGGAGCCTTACCAATAACATAAACAGCTGATTAACACATTTTGTCTGTTATATGTATTATACACTGTATTCTTACAATAAAGTAAGCGAGAGAAAAAATGTTATTAAAATCATAAGAGAAAATACATTTATAGTACTGTACTGTATTTATTTAAAAAAAAATCCATGTGTAAATGGACCCGTGTTGTTCAAGGGTCAGCTGTTTATATCTCCCCCTTTCCATTCCCACAGCCATTGCTCTACTGCAGATCATGCGGGTTATTACAACTATCTCTTGTTTAGTCTTTGTCTTAATTTGCATCTTCCCATTCATTCTCCACATTGTACTCCATCTGGCTTTTCCAAAACCAAAATCTGATCAGGTTGTTACCCTATGTAAAATTGTTCACAGGCTTGTCATTATTCTTAGAATAAAATCCGGTTTACTAACATGGTTTATCCAGCCATGTTTTCTTTGCTCCCTGCTTACCTTTATAGTCTTATATCTCACTCTCTTACATTGGAGTGTATATTAATTGTGACCCCATATGCACACTGCTCACTCTGCCTAAAAACTCCCTCCCCACTCCTAATTTATGTGGTCTTCAATTCTCATATAATACCCACACCCTTGGGGCACCTGGGTCGCTCAGTCATTCAGCGTCTGCCTTCGGCTCAGGTCATGATCCCCGAGTCCTGGGATCAGGCCCCGCATTGGGCTTCCTGCTCTGCGGGAGGCCTGCTTCTCCCTCTCCCACTCCCCCTGCTTGTGTTCCCTCTCTCGCTGTGTCTCTCTCTGTCAAATAAATAAATAAAATCTTATAAAAAAAAAATACCCACACCCCTGCTATAGCCAAATCTGAATTAGCTATTTTTGCTGTGAGCTCCCTCAGTACCTTATACCTCCCCTTTATTAGTATTTATTACATCACCATTAATTGCCCCTTTTTAAATGATTTGTCTCTACATGTTTCAGAGTAATGTATAAAGATTTAGTATCTTTTTAAAGTTAGCATATTGTAAGTTTAACAAATATGTTCATTTCTGGTTTATTCAATTATGCTCTCTTGCTTTAATTATTGTAATAACCCATCATTGAAATCCTTATTTTAATCTTGCCATCACTGTAATGGAAATCTTTTTTTTAAAGAGGCTACTAGAGGGCGCCTGGGTGGCTCAGTTGGTTAAGCGACTGCCTTCGGCTCAGGTCATGATCCTGGAGTCCCGGGATCGAGTCCCACATCGGGCTCCCTGCTTAGCAGGGAGTCTGCTTCTCCCTCTGACCCTCTTCCCTCTTGTGCTCTCTGTCTCTCATTCTCTCCCTCTCAAATAAATAAATAAAATCTTAAAAAAAAAAAAAAGAGGCTACTAGATAGAACTTGGTTACTTTCCCTGACCTATACCTCCATTAATCCCCCACTACTAGTAATCAGTTGCTAGTAATTCATACTGATGATTTTGGGATTTATATTTAGCCTTTAAGTAAGTATATTTTGCCACAAACGGAGATAATGATAAATTGTTGAGTATTTTATCTGTTACAGTCTACCCTGATATTTGCACTATCAGCCTTGTGGCAGTAAGTGATATGAATAAACATGCTGATAGAATTGCTTTTTGGGATAATGTTTATGGCTTCAACATGTCCTGTATGAAGAAAGCAGTTATTCCAGAAGCTGTTGTGGAAGTTTTAGATCCGAAGACTCTTATTTCAGATGCTTGTAGTATTAAGGTAGGTGTTTTTTACCAGTTTTATTTTAACAGAATTGCCATTTTTACTAGTTTTCATTTATGAGTTCAGTATTTGAAATTAACATATTGATATTATATATGGTCTTTCAAAACAGTGATTATTCTTCCTATATTAACCAGTCTAATGTACCTTGAGGTTACAGTATTTACCAGTTGACTATATCATCCTTTGGAATCACTTCTCTGTACATCGCAGTTCCTTATACTGAGGGGTTTTGAAGGCGAAAAGTCCTTCTATATTATCATTTCTGCTTCATCACCACCTCCCTGGCCTTGTTATAATTTCTCATTTACAGCCAGATTATTCATTCATATCATATATTCTACACAGTTTAACATCTCACATTCAAATTTCTTCCACCTTTTCAAATTAAGTAATTACAGTAAATTTGCCTATGAAACTAAAGCCCTACTCTGTTCACATTTCTCAGTTAATTCCTTTTGTGTTTTAAAATCTTATTGTTGGGGTGCCTGGGTGGCTCAGTTGTTAAGCATCTGCCTTCCGCTCAGCTCATGATCCCAGGGTCCTGGGATTGAGCCCCACATCAGGCTCCCTGCTGCGGGGGAAGCCTGCTTCTCCCTCCCCCACTCCCCTGCTTATGTTCCCTCTCTCGCTGTGTCTCTCTCTGTCAAATAAATAAATAAAATCTTTTAAAAATAATAAATGAATAAAATAAAATCTTATTGTTCACCATGCCAATCTCTAGTTTTATTGTGAATTTTGCTGGGTCATATTTACATAGGTTAAATAATAACTTTGCAGTGAAAAGTCATTGCTTTTCTTTTTTTTTTTTTTAAGATTTTATTTATTTATTAGAGAGAGAGAGAATGAGAGATAGAGAGCAGGAGAGGGAAGAGGGTCAGAGGGAGAAGCAGACTTCCTGCTGAGCAGGGAGCCCGATGTGGGACTCGATCCCGGGACTCCAGGATCATGATCTGAGCCGAAGGCAGTCGCTTAACCGACTGAGCCACCCAGGTGCCCCAAGTCATTGCTTTTCTTAAAAAGTCCTTAATTTCGGGGCGCCTGGGTGGCTCAGTCCATTAAGCGGCTGCCTTCGGCTCAGGTCATGATCCTGGGGTCTTGGGATCGGGCCCCACATCCGGCTCCCTGCTCAGTGGAGAGCCTGCTTCTCCCTTTCCCTCTGCCTGCCACTCTGCCTACTAGTGCTCTCTCTCTCTCGTCAAATAAATAAATAAAATCTTCAAAAAAAAAAAGTCCTTAATTTGTTTTAATAGATAAATTTAGTTTGTTCAGTTTTAGGTTCAGAACATTGCTTTTTGTAGTCACACTTTCATAGCATCAGTAATTGTTCTCTGCATAAAATGGATATTCAATAAATATTTAATTTTCTTAATAGATAAAAAATATTTAAAGTTGGCATAGAATAATAAACTTAAAAATTTTCTCAACAAGAGCAAGCTGATTAAAATTGCATTTAGCTTCTAAGAAAAAACTATAGCCTGGTTAATGATTATAGTACTGTTGAGGGCTCTGGTACACTGATAGTAAGAGATTTACTTGTATTCTTTGATTATGGGTAGGAGTGTACAGTTCAGTCAACTCAGCCTCAAGGCTGTGAAAAAAGAGGAGGGTACTGGGGGAAGGGGCTCATTTTTCTCTCTAGTGCTCTTTGTTTAATGCCAAAAACTGCTGTGAAGAAATAGTTGAAGTAGAAAATTTTAGACTGATAATGAAGGTATTTAAAATGTACACATACCCTTTCTCTTTTTTTTAAACATTAATCAATGTTTATTTACCTGTTTGTTTAGGTAAATATATTTTGTTCCACGTTCCACAGTCCTCTACAAATAGAAGGCAACCACACTATAACTTCTTTAAAATTTTCTCAAGCTATTTAAAAGAGGCTCAGTTATATAGTCCTGTGAATTGTGTATGCTATGTCATAATCTACTCATGGCAAGTCAGGCCTTCATGGCCTCCCTCTTGTCCCACTGCCATGGCCTGTCCCCATCTGCTCTCCATAGTGAAGTGAAGAAGGACTTGAACCAAGGCAGAACAGGAAAATAAGGCTCTTTGGCCATTGTTTTCCTGAGTTAAATCTTCTTCCTTGGTTTGGCTCTTTGATTTTATCCGTTACAGCTTTTCCTAATATCTAACAAACTTTTCTTCAAATGCAATTACCAAAAAGGAATCCTAAAACACCTTATCCTTTTCATTAGCCTATGTTTTCAAGTTGGCATTTCCTATAAGAATGTTGACTCTTACCATGCATAATTTATAGCAAATGTGTACCACTGGTAGTATACAAAATGATTTTAGTTGGAAAACAAGAAAAGAATTTTATTTGAAAATATTTTAGTGTATCTTAGAAAAACTTTAGCACATCAGAGCCATGATTTGATATATAGTGTTCTTACAAGAAGTCTAAGTAAAAAAATGCTAATTTGGTTTATACAAAAATTAACTAAATGATAGTGCTAGTAGCCTTTAAATTTGAAAACAACTCCAGAAGTGAGGTTTGAATGATTAAACTTTGCAAAACATTGGTTTACTGCATAAAAAAGGATATTTATCTGTTTGGTTTTGGTTTTGTTTTCACTATTTTTACTAAATTCTTCCTTCCACTCTTTTTTAATGGGTAGCAAATAGATTGCCATACAACATCTGTCTCAGCTTTGGAATTTTCTTCAAATTTTACCCTGCAAATTACAAAGACATCCATATGCACGGTAAGCTGTTTCATCTCTTTTCACAAATCTCACTAGCAGTGCAGTTGATTGGCAGGCTAATGAATTAATTACCAGACTTGTGATAAATGAAAAAGACTATTGCCCTCGACAGTCTGTCTTTGCCTTTGTTAGGCTATTGAACGGATCTGTTTTGATAGGTCAGTAGACTTCAAAAAAGTTAGTTTAGTTGAGAGGAGAAAGTAGTAGGACACCATGTTTGCACAATGATTTTTCTTTATAGAGTCTTCCTTATTGCCTCTCATGTAACTAATTGAGAGCACTCATCTTTATCTTCATAGACAAGTTCATGTCCTACACCTCCTAATAGCTCTTAACACTCAATGTAGATGGGAATAAAATATGTTTATTTGGTATAATATTTTATATTCCTGTATAAAATATAATAAATGATGATATACCTTTCTTTAAAGAAGCATCCTGGTGTAATGGGCATTAGAAAAGTTAGTCTGGATTCACATTTGGTTCTGCCACTCACTAGCTTGTTACTTTGCTCAAGTTACCTAGGTAATCTGTACCTCAGACTAATCAACTGTTTTAAGAAAAATGGCAATAATTTCTATCTTGTAGACTAGTTACACAGATTAATGAATTAATATATGTGGAAGCACCTACAAAGTAGCCAGAAATGTTAGGTTATTAAAATATTTTAATTTTTTTCTTTCTCAAATAATTTCTAAATATATATTAATACTAAGATAACAATATTTTTTACGAGGAGACTCAGAATGTTAATAAAATGTGGGCCTGTACTTAAGAAAGTATGAATTTACATAGGTGGTATTGATATAAATATTTATATTATTTAAAAAATTAATTGTATAGTTTTTGAAATACTAATTATACCTTAAAAATTAAAATTTTACCTAAAACTGTATGGTCAGTAACTGTGTGAAACAGATTATAGTCATGTTGACTTGGACTCTTGAACGTGATTTTTTAAAAGATAGACATACAAAAGATTTTATGGCTTCTTAAAAATTGTTTCTGTTCATTTTGATCCAATAATTATTTTCTATCCAAGTGAGTTTAACAGTGTGCTTTGATGTTTTGAGGAATTCTTTTCATTGAAATTGGTTTTACAGTTTTTAAAAGGTAAATATCTAGATCCCAGATTTATGATTTCAGGGCACCCATTATATTTAACTGATAAAAACAAAATTTCATTTTTCCCATTCATTTCTCCCAGATTTTCCAGTTTTCCTTTATATTAACTGAAATGATTTGGTCAATTGAAATTACAGACTAAAGGTTTTAACTCTTAGATTTGCTCTGTGTTTGATGTTAGTAATCCTTGAGAATTAAAAAAGACCTCTTGATTAATGACAGTTGATCGATCTATAAGGGAATTCTTAGATAGAAATTGCCGTATTACCAGTATTATTAAATAATATTATTTCAAATCTTCTTTCAGTGTCCTTCACATGAATCAAAGTAGAGCAAATGTAAAACTGTAGTGAAGACCTGAAAAACTGTTTTTAGTTGTGCATATTTTTTAGCCTTATGTAGACAGAGGGGTTTACTGAGTTTTTTTGAAATGTTCTTTATTTTTTGGGTTATTGGTCAGGGTTCTTAGTTTCAGACAACAAAGTCCAAATCAGCTTCTTAAAGCAAAAGGTGATTTACTGAAGAGTTAGGTAACATAATTCCAGACACATTGGGAGAGCTAAAGGAATAGACAAAATACTCTTAAACCGCATCTTAGAACTAGCCTGCTACAAAGCAGCCTGTACCACTGCAGCCCATGTAAACCCTAGAGCCCTCGGCCCTTTCAGTAAATGGTAGGCCCCACTGACATCCCCAGATGAGCAGAACTCTTCACTACCATCCTGTTCCTATCCCCCCTGCCCAAGTCATGCTGTTCAGTTCTTCTGTACAGATCTTCATTCAGCACCTCTGGCTGCACATAGGTCAGGTTGTACACTAGCGATTAAAAAGTCTTAGGAAGTAGTTTTAGCTGCAGTAGTGTTATGCTACGAAAGAGTTTCACAATGCATATATAGAATTCTTTTCTATTCTTGTTATTTGACATAGAGAACAAGAAGCTTTATGTTGAAATAAATTATACTTCTTTAATGATCTTGGTTTTATTCTGTATATTTAAAAGAATAAAATAGAAATAAAACACAAAAAAGCTGGTAAAGTCTGTTTAACACAAAAATTATAATAGAAATTTTTGTATAAAAGAACAAATCAAATAGATACTTGCTGCATTTGTTCCTGTACAGAGTTCCATAAGAGAAATGAATGAAAAAGAAACTGTTATATTACCTTATATCTGTAAAGAGCCTTTTAGATTTATATTTTTATTCCCAACATGCCTGAATGATTTTAATATAGAAGTCTGGAAATGAGGTAGGTCTGGGGTTTAGGTAGAAGGTGGCTGAAAGTTGAAGTGGACTTGTGTATGTCTGATCACTGCTGAAAAATGTACTTCTGTAACTCACCTTTGAGAGGAATGTATAGTTTCAAACCATATTTATTGGATGCACACCAGGTACTAAACATATAAATTTTAGTACTTATTCAATGTTAACCCTTCTGAAATCATTCTGTCAAATAATTTGTCAATATAAATTGTCTTGGTGATAATGTCTAAGTCATTGAACACTTGCATGCCAGACAATGTGCTAATCACTTTAAAATCATTATTTCATTTAGTCTTCTTACCTGCTTCATTTGAAGCAGGTACTAACATTCCCATTTTTGGGGGGGTGAAGAAAAATAAATCACTATGTCTTATGAAATATCCTGACCCCCCAAAAAACTCTGGTGGGATTGTACAAACTATTAAAGGAAGATACAGAAACTTATGAATGAGATATTCAGGATGTGGAAGAAAGGAGGTAGCCTGTTGCATTTGAAACAGATCTGAAAAATCTGAAACATGTTGCATATGAAACAGGTCTGAATAATGTGATTCTCAGCCAATAGTCTAGCAATTTTTGGTAGGGAGAGAGAAAGAGATCAAAATGCACTCTTTCTCAGAGATAGGGGTGACAAATTTATATGATAAAATAAGTCACATATCCCATCCTCTTTGCTGCAGAGAGAAAGTAGATCTTCGAATTTTTTTTCCTTCACATTTTCAGAGTATATTTATTGTTATTTGGTCTTAGGAACTTTCTTTACTTCCCAGCATGTTTACCCTAACGTGAGCCTGGCATGAGTAAGGTTTTGTGGCCTGTAATGCCTTTATTACAGTTTCATTATTGGTGAATCCCAACTATCCATCCATATCTACTCCCAACTATCTTTTGCTCTTTGAGGTGGTGCCAAGTCCTTACACTCTTCTGCTACCAACCATCTGGAGCTATTATGCAAGCCTAGTCTATGAGTCTACTTTTGAATAGATAGATTATTCGCCTGGTTACTTGGGAATAATCCACAACAAAGGTATTAAAAAGGATGAGTGCCTAATTGGAGCTTTGTTTCTCCATTATATTATAAGAAGAATTAGTGAAAATACTAAAAATAATTTTAAAAAAGCAATGCATGTCAAAGAGATGGAAAAAGTTACTTTGGGGAAAAAGAGGTATGGCTTCTTTAGATAGAGTAAAGAAAAAAGTATCTGCTTTTGTACTGCTGAGTACAAACCTTCAAATATATTAAATACTTTCTTCCTTGTGCTTAAAACTTGAATGCATAGCCAAAAAGTAAGATGGATGATTTCTCTGAGTAGTTAAGCCCATTTTAAATATCTGCATAACCATTTATTTCTAATGAGATTCTAAATTTGTAGCCTAATTAAAATATTAGAGGAAATTGGATTTTTCAAAGTAACAAGATGCTAAGAACATCCCCTTTGCATTTAATTTCAAAAGCATGTGTGCTGTAGACTGATAGTGTTTTTAGATGGCTTTCTCAAGTTTGTCAGAACCTTTAATAGAAAACATCTTTTCTTTGCAGTCTTCACCACCAACACACACCACAGAAGAAATTTGATAGCATTTTTAATGTGTTTTGCATTAATAAACTTTTTTATGTTTTGGGGAATTTAACAGGACATAATAATCATATATAAGTGTCTTGGATCTTGGTTAAAGGATAATTTTCCAGTGAATACTTGTAGCACATACACAGCGATTTTCTGAGCATTTTTTAAGTATCATATATTATTGACAGTTTAGGTCAAATTGCCTTTGCTTTTATGATGGGATATGAATTTAGTTAGCACCTGACTGTCTATCACAATAGCCTGCCTGACCTTGCAGTAAATGAGCAATAAAGTCCATTATTATATGGGAAGTTTATAAGTGTTCAAAAGCCAGTGGCTTAAAGCCATACAATTTAGAACTAATATGTTTTATTTTGTCAGTTCTAGTGTATTTTTAATGTCATTTATGTATTTGTATAATATTCTCCCTTTGTGTTCCAGCAGCATTTATATTGGCATCTGTCTGTATAAGCTCCTTAAAGATATAGGCAAGCAGATACATTAAATGACTCTTCATACTGCCTTTTGTATAACAAATGAGTTGTTTACCTTAAAAAGGAAAATATTTAATATGATTTTATGAGATTACATACATAAATCTGACATAAAGATTTTTATTTGATACCTTATCTCTTAGAGCAATCATTTCTGTATATTAATTTCAGCATTATATTTTCTTTTATTCTACATCTCTGTTAGCATGCACTGGAACAGTGACTGGTACAACAATGTTCAGTTTGTATAAACTTTCCTTAATATATTTCTAAACCTCATTTAACAAAGAACAGCATTTTTCCTAGGCATTTTTCTTTTACTACAGTTGCTAAATTAAAGATGAGCCACTGGAGTAAATAAAAACTAGCAGACTTTTTTTTATATTTGTATTTAAAAACCTCTTACAATAAAGTCTTTTGGATTTTATCAGAGTACATTAATATGAGTACAGAGGTACTGAGAGGTTTTTAATTTTTTATCAAAACTTTTAAGATCATTAATATAAGAATTTATATTAACAGACATTTCAGTTTGTTAAACAAATTTTAAATACTGACTGTGTCCCAGGCTCTTGTCTGAAATCTGCACAAACACGCGTGCGCGCGCGCGCGCACACACACACACACACACACACACACACACACACACACACACACACACACACACACACACACACACACACACACACACACACACACACACACACACACACACACACACACACACACACACACACACACACACACACACACACACACAACCTGTTCTCTGTCCTGAAAAGGCACTTATGTGAGAGGAGACAGGGACTAAGAAAATTTCAGTATCACTATAAAATTATGAGTCTAGATATATACACAGAGTGGTTTGGGAACAGGAGCACAAAAGAGATATTTTCTGGAGGAAAAATTGTAGTTTTAGGTAATTAAATTTTTTAGCCAAGATTCTATGAGGAAGAAAAAAACACTTAACCCCCCCCAAAAGATTTTATTTTAAATGAGGAAACCTGTTTCCAAGGATGAGAAGATTGAAGGAAAAGACTAAAGTCTAGTAGCCATTTAAGAAGTTCACTTTGGGATAATTTCTGTTTATCTCTTTTTTAATTCACTAGTCTTTTCTTCATCTGTATTCTTTCTGCTATTAAGATAGCTGCTAAATACTTTCATGTTAAATATCATGTTTTTCAGTTCCATAATTTCTATTTTTATTTTTTGAGTTATAATTCTTTCATTGTTTTAACCAGTTTGGTCGATCTTTTTATCTAAATTTCTTAACATATTAATAATCACTCTTTTAAGGTCTATTTGCTACTTCCCTAAGGCAACTGTGATTCTACTTCTGTTATTTTTTTTTAGGTTTTATTTAAGTAATTTCTGCACCCAAAGTGGGGCTCAAACTCACAACCCCGAGACAAAGAGTTGTGCACTCCTCCGACTGAGCCTGCCAGGCACCCCTGTTGCTTTTTTTCTTTTAATTATGGGTCGCCTTTTCCTGTTTCTTCTCATATTTCATAATTTTATGTTTTGTGCTAGCCATTATTTGAAAGGATAATACAGAGTAAAATAGTGATATTTTCCCCTAGAAGGGCTTCCACTTAACTTCTGCCTGGGTTGGTAGGATTGAGGGGCTGATACCTATTATCTAATCTGGAATTGAGCTTGGTCAGGGCTGGGTACCACGGGCCCAGGATCAGGGCACTCCCTCTCACCAATTTCCTAGGATGACAATCAAAATACAGCTGAGTTTAGGGAGAAAGACAAAGCACAGGATATTGGAAAATCTGATCATCGGTGGATCTCTCAGTTACAGAGCAAGGAGTTTGCAGGGGGAGGAAAGGTCCTGATACGGATTTGGCATGGCTCATGATCTAGTTGAGAATTGGCAGACACAATGAGAGGGTGAGTTTCAAAGTGAAGAGTAAACTGTCTAGTTGAGCCTTCTCTTCTTAAGAGGGCATTAGCTCTCAGGATTAGTTGAAAGGTCTGTTGTTCATATAAACAGGTTTTCTTAAGGTGCCTGAAACAAACAACTTCATCTTCCTGGGCAAGTTTCTGGAATAGCAGAGAGTTGAATAGTAATGTCATGTTAATGTGACAGTGAACTGTGTGCTTGTAGATGATTTTGGCTTTGGGATCTAAGCATTGCAAGAAAACCTCTCTGCCTGCTTTGCAGCACAACCACCAGCCTCATCCGCCTTCTGGGTTTACTTGCTCTACCTGTCAGGCTTCTCCAGATTCTAGTGTACCATACTAGCTCAGACCTGCCCATTAAAAATTGACTGGGTTCTCCTTGTTCCAGCTAGGTTGCTGTGCCTGTGGCATTTTTGCTGCTTTTCCCAGTAAGGGGCCCAGCTTTGGGTAAATGCCCTCAGGTATGAAAGCCACTGTTTCTCTCTGCTCAACTAAGGAGGGCTGGCTGGCTCATCCCTCTCTGGAAATAGTTTATCTAGACTTCTTTGCCTCCAAGATTCTTCGGTGGTTCTAATGAAAAATATGATTGTTTAGTTTAGCGAAGTTTTTTTTATTTTTGTTGTTATATCAGAGTGAGGATCTTTTGCAAACCTCTACATCCTAACTAGAAACAGAAGTGCCTGCATGCATTGTTTTTAAAAACCCAATCTGGAAAATCTGGGCTTATGTATTTAAGATTTTTGAAAGTTAGGAAAAGTAAATGAACATAAATTTAGTCCATGAACTAAAAAATAAATTGTGTGTTACCTCCCAGTTCTCATTTTGGTTTTCTTCCCTGTTTTTAAGGCTAATGCAAGTGTTATTAAATGAAACTTTAAAATGTTTAAAATTCAAACTTTACTGATTCCTTACTCATAGTATTCTTTGTTTTTATTTTGCTTTTTAATTAAGCTTTAGTTTTTTCTAATAGCTTACCAAAAACTTCAAAAGAGCCTATTTTCTTTGTAATTCTGTTCTTAAATCTTCTTGGAAAATCTCAGACAGTAGAAACCTGCTAATTCCAAACTCATTTCTTGGGTATTAAATCAGCTCTTAGTACTTTTAGGTGTAAATTGACCTAATTTTGACCTTGCAAAACTAATCAGCTAAAGAAACTAATTATTAAAACACATCTGTGCTGCTTAGAAATCGTAAGATTTGTTTTGAACTTGCATCATAGATTTTAGTGGGACATCTGGTATATATTTTAATAGGCTTCATTAAGTAAATTTTATGTGTTGGTGGGAGGACGTTTCTAATCATGTGATTCTACCTCTCCAGTCAGTTTTAGGTTTCTCCTTATATAAATGACCATATGATCTAGAGCATGGCCATAACTTTGTACTCTTCTCTGAAACCTGAACCTTTGTAGTTAGGCTTCAATGGTGGTGACAATATTTAAATCTCTTCAGTTATTCTCGGAAACTGTTTTTGAGTACCATTATGTGCTAAGAGCTGTAAGGCATTGGGAATATAATAACAAGCCAAAACAGTTCTTTTATTCACAAAGCATAAATGAGGGAGACAGATATTTAAATTCATTTTATGGTTACATGTGATAAAGACATTCTAGTTATATAAGAAAATGTCAATATTTTTTAGAGATTTAAACTGAAGTGTGTGTGGGAGAAATGACATATCAGGCATTTGCTTCAAAACAGTTCAGCAAAAAGAAGGGGACAGAGGAAGAAAAGACGAAGTAAATTTACCAAATAGTGGTAACTGTTGAATACAGGTGATAGGTACTCAGAGGTTTTATAATTGTGTGTATGCTTAAAATTTTTCATGTCGATGTTTTTAAAGAGTAATACTAACCGGACAGCATTCTAAGAAATGCATAGGAGTGAAAAGGCAAAGATACTGTGCTAAGTTGTTACCATACAACTGCTACAGCTACCAAAGCTGAACGCATGCTTATTCTATAGCTTAACTATTTCACTCTTAAGTCTTTACACAACAGAAGTGTGTTCGTGTTTGCCAAAAGACATGTACACAAGTGTCCATTGCACCCTACTTCATTATAATCCCAAACTGGAAACAAGCTAAACATTTATCGGCAGTGAAATGGATAAATAAATGTAGTATATATATGGAGTAGTATATATCAATGAAAAAAGATGATCTTGAGTTTACACTACAACATGGATAAATTCTTCATGAACAGGAAAAAAAAAATCTGGAAAGTTTAAAAACATACCCTGGAGCACCTGGGTGGGTCAGCTGGTTAAGCACCCGACTCTTGATTTCAGCTGAGGTCATGATCTCTAGGTCCTGCAGTCAAGCCCCACATCAGGCACCGTGGTCAATGGGAACTCTGCTTGAGGATTCTATCTCCCTCTTCCCCTCCCCCCAACTTTTGCACATGCATGCGCACTCTCTCTCTCTCTCTCTCTCTCTCTAAAATAAATAATAAATCTTTAAAAAAAATAAAGCATGTTTTTTAATACAGCATGGCACTCTGTTACAAGCTGTCTACTTCATCTGGAGCCCAGCCAAAGAAATGATGATGTGTGCCATTGCCAGAAGAACTGGTTGAATTGAACTTAGTGAGGGATGGTTTAGACATTAGACTCTAATGTAAAACTTTACTAAGGGATTTTCCAGAGTAATTTTGATTACCTGATTTTTCCATTATATGATTAATTCTTTTTTTAATTTAATTTAATTTTATTATGTTAATCACCATACAGTACATCATTAATTTTTGATTTAGTGTTCCATGATTCATTGTTTTCACATAACACCCAGTGCTCCATACAATACGTGCCCTCCTTAGTACCCATTACCCATCCCCCCACCCCTCTCCCTTCTAAAGTCCTCAGTTTCTCAGAGTCCATAATCTCTCATGGTTCGTCTCCCCCTCCAATTAACCCCCCTTCATTTTTCCCTTCCTTCTCCTAATGTCCTCCATGCTATTCTTTATGTTCCACAAATAAGTGAAACCATATGATAATTGACTTTCTCTGCTTGATTTATTTCACTTAGCATAATCTCCTCCAGTCCCATCCATGTTGATGTAAAAGTTGGGTAGTCATCCTTTCTGACGGCTGAGTAATATTCCATTGTATATATAGACCACATCTTCTTTATCCATTCATCTGTTGGAGGGCATCTAGGCTCTTCCCACAGTTGGGCTGTTGCAGACATTGCTGCTATGAACACTGGGCTGCATATGGCCCTTCTTTTCACTACATCTGTATCTTTGGGGTAAATACCCAGTAGTGCAATTGCTGGGTCATAGGGTAGCTCTATTTTTAACTTTTTGAGGCACCTCCACACTGTTTTCCAACGTGGCTGTACCAACTTGCACTCCCACCAACAGTGGAACAGGGTTCCCCTTTCTCCACAACCTCTCCAACATTTGGTGTTTCTTGCCTTGTCAGGTTTTGCCATTCCGGCTGGTGTAAGGTGGTATCTCAGTGTGGTTTTGATTTGAATTTCCCTGATGGCTAATGATGATGAACATTTTTTTGTGTCAGCCATTTGTATGCCTTCTTTTGAGAAGTGTCTGTTCATTCTTCTGCCCATTTTTTTACTTGATTATTTGTTTTTTGGGTGTTGAGTTTGAGAAATTCTTTATAGATCTTGGATATCAGCCCTTGTCTGTAGTGTCATCTGCAAATATCTTCTCCCATTCTGTGGGTTGCCTCTTTGTTTTGTTGACTGTTTCCTTTGCTGTGCAGAACCTTTTTATCTTGGTGAAGTCCCAAAAGTTCATTTTTGCTTTTGTTTCACTAGCCTTTGGAGATGTATCTTGAAAGACGTTGCTGTGGCCAATGTCAGAGAGGTTACTGCCTATATTCTCCTCTAGGATTTTGATGGATTCCTGTCTCACATTGAGGTCTTTCATCCATTTTGAGTTTATCTTTGTGTATGGTGTTAGAGAATGGTCAAGTTTCATTCTTCTATATATAGCTGTCTAATTTTCCCAGCACTATTTATTGAAGAGACTGTCTTTTTTCCATTGAATATTTTTTCTGCTTTGTCGAAGATTATTTGACCATAGAGTTGAGGGTCCATATCTGGGCTCTCTATTCTGTTCCATTGGTCTATATGTCTGTTTTTGTGCCAGTATCATGCAGTCTTGGTGATCACGGCTTTGTAACATAGCTTGAAATCAGGCAATGTGATGCCCCAGCTTTGTTTTTCAACATTTCCTTGGCGATTTGGGGTCTTTTCTGATTCCATACAAATTTTAGGATTGTTTGTTCCAGCACTTTGAAAAATTTCATTGGAATTTTGATCGGGATGGCGTTGAAGGTATAGATTGCTCTGGGCAGCATAGACATTTTAACAATGTTTTTTCTTCCAATCCATGAGCATGGAATGTTTTTCCATCTTTTTGTGTCTTCTTCAATTTCTTTCATGAATGTTCTGTAGTTCCTAGAATATAGATCCTTTATCTCTTTGGTTAGATTTATTCCGAGGTATCTTATGGTTTCTGGTGCTGTTGTAAATGGAATCGATTCTCTAATTTCTCTTCCTACAGTTGCATTTTTAGTGTATAAGAAAGCAACTGATTTCTGTGCACTGATTTTGTATCCTCCTACATTACTGAATTGCTGTATGAATTCTAGTAATTTGGGGGTGGAGTCTTTTTGGATTTTCCACATAAAGTATCATGTCATCTGCGAAGAGAGAGAGTTTGACTTCTTCTTTGCCAGTTTGAATACCTTTTATTTCTTTTTGTTGTCTGATTGCTGTTGCTAGGACTTATAGTACTATATTGAACAATAGTGGCGAGAGTGGGCATCCTTGTCTTGTTCCTGATCTTAAGGGAAAGGCTCTCATCTTTTCCCCATTGAGGATGATATTCGCTGTGGGTTTTTCATAGATGGATTTTATGAAATTGAAGAATGTTCCCTCTATCCCTATACTCTGAAGAGTTTTAATCAGGAAAGGATGCTGTATTTTGTCAAATGCTTTTTCTGCATCAATTGAGAGGACCGTATGGTTCTTCTGTCTCCTTTTATTAATGTGTTCTGTTGCATTGATTGATTTGCGAATGTTGAACCACCCTTGCATCCCGGGGATAAATCCCACTTGGTCATGGTGGATGATCCTTTTAATGTATTGTTGGATCCTATTAGCTAGGATTTTGTTGAGAATTTTGGAGTCCATTCATCAGGGATATCGGTCTGAAATTCTCCTTTTTGTTGGGGTCTTTGCCTGATTTGGGGATTAAGGTAATGCTGGCCTCATAGAATGAGTCTGGAAGCTTTCCTTCTGTTTCTATTTTTTGAAACAGCTTCAGAAGAATAGGTATTATTTCTTCTTTGAATGTTGGTAGAATTCCCCAGGGAATCCATCAGGCCCTGGACTCTTGTTTTTTGGGAGGTTTTTGATCAATGCTTCAATCTCTTTACTGGTTATTGGCCTATTTAGGTTGTCAGTTTCTTCCTGTTTCAGTCCTGGTAGTCTATAGGTTTCCAGGGAGGGCATCCATTTCTTCCAGGTTGCTTAATTTATTGGCATATAGTTGTTGATAGTAACTTCTAATAATTGTTTCTATTTCCTTGGTGTTAGTCGTGATCTGTCCCCTTTCATTCATAATTTTATTAATTTGGGTCCTTTCTCTGTTCTTTTGGATAAGTCTGGCCAGTGGTTTATCGATCTTATTAATTCTTTTGAAGAACCAGCTTCTAGTTTCATTGATCTGATCTACTGTGTTTCTGGTTTCTAAGTAATTGATCTCTGCTCTAATCTTAATTATTTCTCTTCTAATATGTGGCTTAGGCATCGTTTGTTGCTTTTTCTTTAGTTCTTTAAGGTGTAAAGTTAGTTGGTGAATTTGGGATTTTTCTGTTTTTTTGAGTGAGGCTTGGATGGCTACGTATTTCCCCCTTAGGACCACCTTTGCAGTATCCCACAGGTTTTGGACTGATGTGTTTTTGTTCTCATTGGTTTCCATGAATTGTTTAAGTTCTTCTTTGATTTCCTGGTTGACCCAAACATTCTTGAGCAGAGTGGCCTTTAGCTTCCAAGTATTTGAATTTCTTCCAAATTTTTTCTTGTGATTGAGTTCCAGTTTTAAAGCATTATGGTCTAAGAATATGCAGGGAATAATCTCTGTCTTTTGGTATCAGTTGAGACCTGATTTGTGACCTAGTATGTGGTCTGTTCTGGAGAAAGTTCCATGTGTGCTTGAGAAGAATGAGTCTGTTGTTTTAGGGTGGAATGTTCTGTATATATCTGTGAGGTCCATCTGGTCCAATGTGTCATTCAAAGCTCTTGTTTCTTTGTTGATTTTCTGCTTAGATGATCTGTCCATTGCTGAGAGTGGAGTATTGAGGTCTCCTACAATTAACGTATTATTATCAATATGACTCTTTATTTTGGTTAACAGTTGGCTTATGTAGTTGACTGCTCCCATGTTGGGGGCATAGATATTCACAGTTGTTAGATCTTCTTGTTGGATAGACCATTTAAGAATGATAGTGTCCTTCTATGTCTCTAAACTACATACAGTCTTTAGCTTAAAATCTAATTTGTCTGACATAAGAATTGCTACCCCAGCTTTCTTTTGAGGTCCGTTGGCATGGAAGATGGATCTCCATCCCTTCACTTTCAGTCTGGATGTATCTTTAGGTTCAAAATGAGTCTCTTGTAGACAGCATATGGATGGGTCCTGTCTTTTTATCCTCTCTGCAACCCTTTGCCGTTTTATGGGAGCATTTAGGCCATTCACGTTGAGAGTGATTATTGAAAGATATGAATTTATTGTCATCATGTTGCCTGTGAAGTCCTTGTTTCTATAGATTGTCTCTATAAATTTCTGTTCTATATCACTCTTGGGGTCTTTCTCCTTTTATAGAACCCCCCTTAATATTTCTTGCAGGGCCGTCTAAGTAGTTACATATTCTTTCAGTTTCGCCAGTCTTGGAAGCTCTGCATCTCTCCATCCATTCTAAATGATAGCCTTGCCAGATAAAGTATTCTTGGCTGCATTCCAGGTTGCTTAATTTATGCATATTCTTCTCATTTAGTACCCTGAATATGTCTTGCCAGCCCTTTCTGGCTTGCCAGGTTTCTGTGGATAAGTCTGATGTTATTCTGATGTTCCTCCCTCTTCCCCCTAACTGCCCTTATGATGGTTTCCTTGGTTCTAAGGTTTGCGAGTTTTACTATTACGTGCCGGGGCGTTGGTCTCTTTTCCTTGATCTTGGGAGGGCTCCTCTCTTCCTCTAGGACACAAATGTTTGTTTCATTCCCCAGATTAGCAAAGTTCTCAGCTACGATTTGCTCACATATATCTTCTAGTCCTCTCTCTCTCTCTCTCCACCCGCTCCGGGATCCCAGTAAGTCTGACATTGGAATGTTTCATGACATCTATGTAACTAATTCTTTACATAATATATGTGACTCTACTGTAAAAGGAAGCTTTGTCTCATATTCAGAGGGATTCTATCTAGTCTGATATTGTTTATATTTTGATTAAAGCCCAGGTGTATCTAATGCATTACCTACAAAATCTTAGATATTTCCATCTGACCCCCCCGCAATCTTTCGTTTTTCCCAACCACAGAGTCTAGCCTTCTGAGCTAAGCCCCAGAGGATTTTTTTTTTTAAAGGTTTTATTTATTCATCTGACAGAAACAGAGACAGCGAGAGCAGGAACACAAGCAGGAGTGGGAGAGGGAGAAGCAGGCTTCCCGCCGAGCAGGGAGCCCGATGTGGGGCTCGATCCCAGGACCCTGGGATCATGACCTGAGCCGGAGGCAGACGCTTAACGACTGAGCCACCCAGGCGCCCAAGCCCCAGAGGATTTTAGCCTTTTTAAAATCTAGATTTCTTCAACTAATTTTCTGTGGTTAGTTGCCTTCCTATCTATTTTTGTATTCTTGCCTTGGAAACATACCATTAAGAAAAGTTTAATTTTTAAAAAAGATATGTTTCCCACTTCCTATTAACTTTGAGGTGTGTGTTCATTGATTAGAGTAGCGGGATGAATCACCTGCAATATTAAACCATTATTTAAACATGCTCAGAGAGAATGCAGAAGTCCACAAAATGAGAAACTCTGAAGTTGAGTAAAATAACGTGTCCTTAGAGTGAATAGAGATTCCTGTGCTTGATCCTCCTTTGAAAGCCATGCTGTAAATAATGCCTCTGAATCTGCATTTTTAATGGTCCGTTAACAGTGATTTTAAAGCCTCTAGTTGAGTTATATTATAAAAGGATTTGAGCATCATATTGTCTAAAATATAATTTGAGTGGAGTGTTGAAATTCTTCTGCTATATTACAATCATAATGTAATTCTAGATAGGAATAGGGTCTTGCTTGAAATCATCAATGCCAAGGGTCAGAATAAATTTGAGAGAAATAATCACACTCAGGCAGGACTGAAATACTTATCTCAAGCACAGCAATAAGCATAAAAATGGTTTCTTTATCAAATAATCAATAATAGTGAACTCAGATTAGACGTGTCAGGGGAGTTCCTCCCTATACTTATCTCAGAGGCTGCCAATTAGCATTATTAGGTTGTGATAATAAATGAGTTTGACCAGGTATTTTCCTCTTTGATTGAGGCAGTTATCCCCAGAATAATGACCTATAAGGAAGTAATCTCAGTTTAAGATTTCCTTTGACTTATGTTGTGGCAGAAGCTGTCGTGAATATTGGCATTCAGAAATTCTGAACATTCAAAACACCTAATGTTTCCAGCCATCTGGTGTATATGTATGTATTCACAGGAAGGATCGGTCTTTATTGGGAAATGAGTCAAGAATTGGAAAAATAAATTTTGTTACAAATACCGTATGGCTCAGAACATATTAGTTACCAAAATCAGTCCATCTTTCTCTTTTCTAGAAGACTGAATGAGAAAAGGGCCAATCTTTGAAATGGTAGGGAGTTTTCTAAAAATGATTAAAATCAAAGAGGAAAATTTAAATAGTGTTAATGTAACACTGTGGTTAAAAGCTTCAGCTTTAGGGGCGCCGGGGTGACTCAGTTGAACATCTGACTCGATCTCAGCTCAGGTCTTGAACGCAGGGTCGTGAGTTTGGGTCCTGTATTGGGCTCCTTGCTGGGTGTGGATCCTCCTTTAAAAAAAAAAAAAAAAAAAAAGCTTCAGCTTTAGACCCAGTGAACTGAGTTTACTAGTATGACTTTAGAAAGAGGTATTTAACTTCTCTGAATTTCAGATTTTTCATCTGGAAAGCGGAAATCATAACACCAATACCTACCTCCAAGTTATTATTTTGAGTGTGATAAATGAGATAATGCACACAAGCACTTACCCCTATGCCTGGCACATAGAAAGTCTCCATAAAATAATCCAATTAATATTTCATTCATTTTCCTGTCTTGTTGCATTTTTAAAGAAAGGGTTATTTGTTTAGTTTTATTTTTAACTTATCCATTTGGTTGTGGAGATTTTAGATTGTGAGTATTGATACATGGAATTTACTTCTTCCATCAAAATTGAATAAGTATAACTGATGTGGCTGTACATACCACTTCAAAGACTAGGGTTTTGTTGTTTTAAGATTTTATTTATTTCTTTGAGATAGAGAATAAATGGTGGGGAAGGGGCAGAAAGAGAGAGAGAGAAGCAGACTCCCTGCTGAGCAGAAAGCCCGATGCAGGGCTCGATCCCAGGACCCAGAGATCATGACCTGAGCCAAAGGCAGACACTTACCGACTGAGCCACCCAGGTGCTCTCAAAGACTAGTTTCTTTGCAGGCAAAGGTAATGCAATGAAAACTCTTTAATCTGTCCATATACCTGACTATCTGATATACTGGAGAAATGAGACCTTTTTTCAAAATGTTTCATTTATGCAAATCAGCTTCTCAAAGCAAAATCACTTCTTTTCTACCTACAGTTTTGCAAACAGTCACATTTTAAATTTCTAGATCACAAAGACAGTGACATAACTATTACAGAATGCCCTTAGCTTTAACAAGTAATATGTCCTGACTGTCCTGAAAGATTGCACCATAGCATTCCATCTGATTTCTTACTCTTTTCTCCTCATCCTTTCATTCGGCATCCAACCCCATGGATATAGGATGGGCCAGAGTCAGTCCTGGGGCCCCAACAATGTAAGTGATTGTCTTACCCAGCAGTGTGCAGAGAAGGCAGTCAAAAAAACACTGAAATTACAAATATAAAGCCAGAATTTATGACAACTGTATAATTACCTTCTTTGAAAAATTGCAGCCTCTAAAGGACAAACATAAATGAATGCTACCAGGTATTTAGTTCTCACTTCAGATGTTGGATACTTTTTTAGTAGGACTCAGATGGGGAGGTGGAAACCATCCTTTTCCTCACTTTTTTTTTTTTTTTAAGATTTATTTATTTATTTGAGAGAGAGAGAGATGCACATGAGCAGGGGTGAGGGGGAAGGCAGAGGGAGAGGGAGAGAGAGAATCTCAAGCAGACTCCCCACCAAGTGCAGAGCCTGATGCGTGGCTGGATCCCAGAACCCTGAGATAGTAACCTGAGCTAAAATCAAAAGTCAGTTGCTTAACCTACTGAGCCACCCAGGCTCCCCTACCTCACTTTTCAAAAGAGAAACTACCCTGTTCATTTCTGGAAAGTAAAGTGCACCACATCTTCTACCTGCCCTCTTTTTCCTGTCTGTCAGAGTTTCTTTCAGTGTTCCATTTCTTAATTTATACTCCCAAAGGCCTGTAAAAACAAGTAGCATTTGGTAGAACTTGATCACCTAGTCACAAAAATGGGTTTTAAGAGTTTTCAGTTTTAAACCTCTTCAGTCATCATGAAACTGGTATCTTTTTTGTTCTGCACTGATTTTTAAATTCAGTATATCTGTTTTGTTCTTAAAATTTACAATGTTTACTTACCATTGATAGTATTTTCTGCCATTTGAGGAACTAGGAATGGGCCATAGAGCCTTTAGGTGGGTAGTTTTTAGGGAACATTGAAAAGCAGCATGAAAAATGGAATATAAGGAAACAATAAACATTGATATAAAACAGTGAGAAACTGATGATATGTCAGGAAGCAGGTAGGAGATAGAAATCTAGAGAAGAGAAGCAGGCGCCTGGGTGGCTCAGTTGGTTAAGCGACTGCCTTCGGCTCAGGTCATGATCCTGGAGTCCCGGGATCGAGTCCTGCATCGGGCTCCCTGCTCGGCAGGGAGTCTGCTTCTTCCTCTGACCCTCTGCCCTCTCGTGCTCTCTATCTCTCTCATTCTCTCTCTCTCAAATAAATAAATAAATAAATCTTAAAAAAAAAAGAAATCTAGAGAAGCAGTGGGCTGCAAATTTTTTAGTGGCAAGCACATGCACACAAAAATACTTTTCAAGACAATTTTCACTTAAGCAACATGTATTGAATAGTACTGTGTGTACTAGAATGCTAGTTCTGGCTTCTGTGTTAGGTACTGTGAGTACAATACAATATAATCTCTGACTCCCAGGACCTTAGTTTAGGAGGAGAGGCCAACATATAAATAGATAATTGTAATATGGTATTCTATAAGAGAATTTAATAAGAGAAGCATATAAAAGATATACCCTTGGCCTGGCACACTCTTACCTTCTTGTTCTCAATAATCCTACTTATATTTAAGATTTTACCTTAGGCATGGCTTCTTCCAGAAAGCCTTCCTAATACCGTATGCACTAGATTAATGGAGAGCAAGTAATTGTTGTTGGTGTAGACTTCAGGGAATATTTCCCGAAAGTAGTTGACATCAAATAGCAATTTTGAATTTAAAAAATAAGTTATAAGAGAAGTAAAGCATCATGATTTTCTTTTCCCAAAGGCTGATAGGAGTTGAGCATATTATATCACTTGATTATTCATTTATTGGTTCTCAATTAGCAAATCTTTCTTAATTGTCTATAGTCCCTGCCTTTCCTGGGCTCTTTCATGCCTTTGTAACTGCACAGTTGTCTTCACTGTTTAGGTGGAGTGTCCAGGTGTTGTGCTTGGGCAGTGAGGATATGGAGGAGAGCACAGACGTTGTGAGACTGCCCTTAAGGGCCTTTTGGGCTCTGTAATTAAACCAAAAGCACTATGAGCTTGGAAAGTGTTATTACAGGGAGTGGCGAAGCATCTATTCTGTGGGATTAGGGAAGACTGCCCAGAGGAAGTAACATTTAAACAGACACATAGTAAACGAGGAGAAGCTAGTTTAGGGAATGGGGGAGTGTTACAGGCAGGGAGCCTTAAGTAGGAAGAAAAAATGCAGTAATAAATCTGTCTCCTATAATGGTGGACTACATAAAATGGAGTGACCCTTTTGCTGAGAACAACTACAAAAGCTAAAGAAAATATAAAATACTATCTGTTTGAAGATAATCAGAGAGATAAATTAGTAAAGCATTATCAAGCTAAAACTCAGAAAAGAAGAAAATACAAAGAAATGAGACTGACATTTGGGACTGTTTTTGCCCTAAAGGCATTTACCAGCTCAGAAGTAGCAGCTAAAAGATTTGTGTAGCCCTTTGATAGCCTCACATGGATAGGAATACAAAAATCGGGCCTTTGTGATTCCCCAGTGCTTTGCATTGTGACCATGAAAGACTGCACCCAAGAATAGGGTAAAATTACAGATAAATAAACCCTTGCATGGACTGCAGCCTAGCTTCAAATCATCTGGGTGGCCCAGGAAATTCTCAAACCCCATTATTAGATTAAGATGATCTTCATGTTTGCTAGCACCCCCAGATTCCTTGCACAAAGATTCTTTCCAGAAGCTCATTCTCATTGGTCTTAAATTATTTCTACAGTTTTTCAAGTATAATGTTCAGATCATAATCAAAGGTAATCAGTCACACAAGGACACAAGACAACATAAATCAATAACCAGTTGAAATAGTAAGCAATAAAAACAGAGCTCCAGGTGCTCCAGGTTTTAGATATGTCAGATACGGACTTTAAAAATAACTCTGTGGGGCACCTGGCTCGCTCATTTGTTAGCACATTTGACTCTTAATCTCATTCATGAGTTCAAGCCTGATGTTAGGCATGGAGCCTACTTAAAAAAGTTAGAAATAAAAATAACTATGCATACTAAGTTGAAGGACAAAAGAAATTGTAAATTTCAAGCCAAAATTGAAAACATTTAAAAAGAATTATAGCAGATTTGAAAAGGAGTCAGATATTCTGAAACTTAACTAAAATGAGTTTAACAGCAGATCTTTTTTTTTTTTTAAAGATTTTATTTATCCATTTAAGAGAGAGAGAGTGAGAGAGCCGAAGAGGGGGTAGGGTCAGAGGGAGAAGCAGACTCCCCGCTGAGCAGGGAGCCCGACGTGGGACTCGATCCTGGGACTCCGGGATCATGACCTGAGCCGAAGGCAGTCGCTTAACCAGCTGAGCCACCCAGGTGCCCTAACAGCAGATCTTAACACAATGGGCACTCTGATTTTAGGTCAGAAGGAAATATCCAGGGTTGCCTGGTTGGCTCAGTCGTTAAGTATCTGCCTTTGGCTCAGGTCATGATCCCAGGGTCCTGGGATCGAGCCCCGCATCGGGCTCCTTGCTTAGCAGGAAGCCTGCTTCTCCCTCTCCCACTCCCTCTGCTTGTGTTCCTATCTTGCTGTCTCTTTCTGTCAAATAAATAAATAAAATCTTAAAAAAAAAATGAAATATCCAGTAGGAAGCATGGAGGGATACAAGATGAAGGTATGCGAAGGGCAAGAGATAGAGAGGATAGAAGTCCTAATACATCTTTAAATGGGAGTACCAAAGGAAAGGAGGTGAGAATATTTCAAAACAGTATTTGAAGAGTATTGAGCTGAGGATTTTCCAAAACAGATGAAAGACAATGAGCTACAACTCAAGAAGCACAACATAACCTAAATAAGATTCTTTTTTTATTTTGTTTTTATTCACGTATAATCACAATAGTGTTACATTAGTTTCAGATGTACCATATAATGATTCAGCAATTCTATACATTACTCAGTGCTCATCAAGATAAGTGTGCTCTTAATCCCTTTTATTTCACCCATACCCCCATTCACCTCCCCTCTTACAATCACCAGTTTATTCTCTGTATTTAGGAGCCTGGATTTTTTTTTTGGTCTCTTTTTTTCTTTGTTTGTTTTGTTTCTTAAAGTCCACATATGAGTGAAGTCATACAGTATTTGTCTTTCTCTGACTGACTTGTTTCATTTAACGTTATGCCCTCTGGGTCCAACCATACTGTTGCAGATGGCAAGATTTCATTCCTTTTTATGGCTGAGCAATATTATACACCACCTCTTCTTTACCCATCCATCCACAGTGGGCACTCAGGTGCTTTCTTATGTTGGCTATTGTAGATAATGCTGCAGTGAACATAGGGGTGCATATATCTTTTCAACCAGCAGTAATCACATTTCAAATTAGTGTTTTTATATTCTTTGGGTAAATTACCCAGTAGTGGAATTAGTGGATAATATGGTAGTTCTATTTAATTTTTTGAGAAACCTCCATTCTGTTTTCCACAGCGACTGCATCAGTTTGCATTCTCACCAACAGTGCATGAGGGTTCCTTTTTCTCCACATCTCGCCAATACTTGTTTCTTGTGGTTTTTATTTTAGCCATTCTGATAGCTGTAAAGTGATATCTCGTTATGGTTTTAATTTGCTTTTCCCTGTTGATTAGTGTTGTTGCATATCTTTTTGTATGTTCATTGGCCATCTGTATGTCATCTTTGGAAGAATGTCTATTCGAGTCCTCTGCCCATTTTTAATCCGATTATCTGGATTTTTTGGCATTCAGTTGCATAAGTTCTTTATATATTTTGGATATTAAGCCCTTATCAGATATATCATTTGTAAATATCTTCTCCCATTCAACAGATTGTCTTTTTGTTTTGCTGATGGTTTCCTTCACTGTGGAAAAGCTTTTTATTTTGTGTAGTCCCAATAGTTTAATTTTGCTTTTGTTTTGCTTGCCAGAGGAGAGAGAGCAACAAAAATGTTTCTATGGCTGATTCAGGGAAATTACTGCCTATGTTTTCTTGTAAGAATTTTATGGTTTCACGTCTCACATTTAGGTCTTTAGTCCATTTTGAGTTTATGAATAAGATTAATTTTTAAAAATTCATCCACTTCTAGATACATACCCAAGAGAAATGAAAACATATGTCCGCACAAACACTTACACATGAGTGGTCATAGCAGTATTATTCATAATAGCTAAGAAGTAGAAGCAAACCAGATGTCCATCACCTGGAGAATGAATAAACAAAATGTAGGTCCATACAGTAAAGTAATATCTGGCCATAAAACAAAATATGTATTGGTATGTGCTACAACGTGGATGAACCTTGAAAAGGTTATGCTTAGTACAAGTAACTAACCACAAAAAGATCCCATTTATATGATTCCATTTACATGAAATGTTCAAACTAGGCAAATCTATAGACAGGTCTCGGATTAGAGGGGGAATGGATACAGAATTTCTTTTGGGGGTAATAAAAATGTTCTAAAATTAGGTTGTGATGATGGTTGTACAACTCTGAATGTTCTTTAAAAAATTGAATTACACAGTTTATTTAAATAGGAAAATTTTATGGTACGTGAATTATATCTCAAAAAGAGGGAGAAGAAATCACCTACAACATCCTAATAAAACTACAGAAATCAAGAAGAAAATCTTAAAAGCAGTCAGTGGGGCTATGACTAGAGCACTGGAATTACCTTCAAGGGAGCAGTAAATAGACCGGTAAGTGATTTCTCAGCAGAAACAGTAGAGTTGAAAAGATAATACAGTGATGATGTCCTCAGTGTACTAAAAGAAAATAACTGCTTACACTGAATTTTACCCAACTAAAATATCTTTTAAGGATGAAGCTGAAATAGGTGGGCCTGGGTGGCTCAGTCGTAAAGTATCTGCCTTTGGCTCAGGTCATGATCCCAGGGTCGTGGGATCAAGCCCCTAATCAGGGCTCCCTGCTCAGCCAGGAACCTGCTTCTCCCTCTCCCATTCTCCCTGCTTGTGTTCCCTCTCTAGCTGTCTCTCTCTCTCTGTCAAATAAATAAAATCTTAAAAAAAAAAAAAAAGAATGAAGCTGAAATAAAAATATATGAACAAATAAAAAGAGAGAAAGTTTGTTCCAGGAAACCTATATTAAAGAAAATACTAACAGGAATTCAGGCAAACAGAAAATGACCCCGATGAAAGCCAAAATACAGGAAAAAGTAAAGATTAACAAAAGTGTTAAATATGCACATACCAGTAGTTCCACTGCTGGGTATATACCCAACAACAGTTAATACATATGTTCACCAAAAGACATGGTCATAAAAGAATGTTCAGGGGTGCCTGGGTGGCTCAGTGTGTTGAGCGTCCAACTCTTGATTTTGTGTCAGGTCATGATCTCGGGGACCTGGGATTGAGCCCCTGGTCAGGCCAATGCTTCTCTCCCTCTGCCTCTTCCCCCTCCACTCGTGCTTGCACTCGCTCGCTCGCTCTCAAATAAATAAATCTTAAAAAAAAAAAAGAATGTTCATAGCACTATTCATTAAAATCTTGACTTAAAACTACTTAGTGCCTGTCAGTCAATCTTAGACTGTATAAATAAACTGTATAGTCAAATATGCCTTACAGCCATATAACAGTTTAAGTAAAATGTAACAGTATAAGTGAATCTAAGAAACAATAATGAGGAAAGTAGCCAGTCCACAAAATACTACATGATGTGTGATTCTGTTTATGTTGAAATATATAATAGAGAAAATGAATCTGTGATCTTAGAAATCAGGATAGTAGTGAGGTTACAAGTGCTGGCGAGGATGCGGAGAGAACGGACCCCTCGTGTGCTGGTGGTGGGAAGGTAAATCGGTGCAGCCACCGTGGAAAACAGTGTGAGTTTCCTAAAAAAATTAAAAATAGAATTAATATATGATCCAGCAATCCCACTTCTGAGTATATATAAAGGAAATGAAAACAGAATCTCAAGGAGATAGCTGCCCTGCCATATTCATTGCAGTCTTATTCACAGTAGCCAAAATATGGGAGCAACCTGAGTGTCCATCAATAGATGAGAGGATAAAGAAGATACACACACACACGCCTATATACACACATACACTGTGGACTATTCAGCCATCAGAAGAAGGAAATCTTGCCATTTTCAACAACACGGATAGACCTGGAGGGGATTAAGCTAAGTGAAATTAGAGATGAATACTGCATGCTCTCACTTACATGTGCAATCTAAAGAAGCCAAACTTACAGAGCAGAGAGTAAAATGGTAATAACCAGGGGATAGAGGATAGGAGAAATGGGGAGATGTTGGTCAGAGGATACTAACTGAGCAAGTTCTGGGGATCCAGTGTACCTCATTATGCGTATACTTAATAATACTGTGTTATATACTTAAAAGTTATTAAGAGAGTAGATCTTAAGTATTCTCACCACAAAAAAGAAATATTATTTGACACGATGGAGATGTTCATTAATGCTGTGATGGTAATCATTTTTGCAATATATAAGTGTATCAAATCAACACATTGACACCTTTAATTTACAATTGTTAGGTGTCAGTTATATGTTATATGTCAGTTATATCTCAATAAAGCTGGGGAAAAAAAATCAGAATAGTAGTTACCCTGTAGGGGTGGAGGTGCCTAGGATTGGCTAGGGCGAATTACTAGGGTGCTGGGATGTTCTGTTTCTTGATCTGAGTGTGGGTTTCATAGCTGTATTCTCTTTGAAAATTTATGATGTTCACTTAAGTGCACTTTTTTGCACATACACTGTACTTTAAAAGGTTTTTAAAAGTGAAAATATTAAATGTCAGTGATTATTGAGTGTATAAAACAGCATCTTGTGTTTATAGCTAGGAAGAAATGTAGAGCAGTTAGGGCATGTAAGCTATCAATTTATGAAATGTCAGAATTAAAGTACTTATGTTGTAGGCTCTGAAGAGGTGATTCCTTCTCCCCCCGCAAAGCACTTTAATAAGCAATTTTGAAATTACAAGGGACCCAGATAAGTAAATTTAAGATAAATTTCAGTTATAATCTAGGAATATTTTAAGTAGGTCACAAATTAATTATATTGAGTTTTTCAGTAAAAATACCTTTTTAAAAATATTTTTAGACCTATTGTCTGTTTTGCTACTTCCCCTATTGCTTGGTCTATTTCTAAACACTACTCAATTTGGCAGTATCCCTTGAGGAATATATGGCACTTAATGTGTATTGTTCCCTAGAGGAATCATGAAAGAAAGAAAAGATGCAAATTTTCTCTTGGGATAAAATAGAAATTAATTGAAGAAGAAAGAGTCCATAATTTAAGGTATAGTTAATACTGGGAGAAAATCATATATAATTTTCATATTTGTTGATTACATCTTCTTAGTTTAAATACCAGTTATTACTAGCAGAGTTCATACTCTTTATGCAGCAGCTTGCATGGCTTATGTTTATGTTATCATCTTGTTTTTTATATACAGTGATATAAGCTATAGTAATCATTTTTATGCATTTTCTTAGGCTTTCTTTACTTGCTTCAGACTCATCATCAGTTGGCTTTTGAATTCTGTATTAAGATTTTGAAAGAAATACTCCAACAAAAAAATGAATTGTATTTTTGTGATAGTGATTCTGCTGCATGGATTACAAACACTCTATCTCCATGCTTGGATAAACTCCATCAAAAGCACATTATCCTCCTACTTCTGTGGCCAGCTGCCTAATTGTATCTGCTGTAACCACACGCTGTTGGAACATGATACCAATGAAGAACAGAAATGATAAATTACTCCCTGCAGGTGATAGTGATAATGATAATTTTTAATTTCCTTCTTCCTCATAAGGTCTAGTCTGATCTTATTTCATTGGCTGCCGTCCTGTTACATACACACATGATACATTTTCTTTAAAGAAATACTCATCACACCAAAATACGTGAGGAAATAATTTATTTTGATTCTAAGTCATTGTTCTTCAAATGAGCATGTATAAAATGAACTGCATCTACCTTTGTGTATCTGGGATAAACAAGCAAAATATGGCTTAAAACAGATTTTTAAATATTCAATTTACACATACTTTGAGTTCTTTTCTTCCTTTTTGTGAAATCCTCAAAGACAAAACAAACATTTCATTTTGAAAGACTATATTCTAATGCTTAGGAATGTTTAAGATGCACAACAAAGCTACATGCCTGAATTCTTTTCCTGTATATGTGGAGGATTCCCACCAAATTACAAATGTGATCAAACTGTCCCAGAAGTTTGCTGTATGTGTATGTATTTTCCTTTTCTTCTGTTTTATTCTATAATAAGCATTGTTGTTGTTCTTAATTACCACAGATTCTCCCTTCTCTCAGTCTAAGGACTTTTTAAAAATTTTTCTGACAGTGGTATAATTCAGTGAAATTTTATTTAACTGTGACCTTGCCTTTGCAGATTAACCCAGCTCCTACCAATATTTTATTTTAATGCTTATTTTCCCTTCAGCAGTTCCCTTTGCCCCTGACAAGGTATACATGTGGAACAAAAGATAAATTTATTCTGTGCTCAGGCCTTATAACCTATCTGATCTTTTTCAAGCACGTGTCAAGCTGTGCTCCAGTTATTTATTACCATTGCCTATTAGTCATCATTTTCAATTTCCTGTGGTGGTTGTTTATTCTTACATTTGAATGACTTCCACAGAGTGTAAGTTCATTGAAATTAACATTTGAAAGACCTAGAGATAGCCTGTCAAAGTGATGGTAACAAGGTGGTGAAACTAATTGAAAAATAGAGGCATATTTATGTTTTTCAGCAGAATAAATAGCTTTGTCCCCTAATCTGCTGACATATTTGATTGGTTATAATGGCTTTGCAGAAATAAAAACACTAATCATAGTTCAGTTGGGTTTTATAGACTATGATT